>NC_138127.1:1742886-1904440 GCF_964188305.1 Podarcis bocagei | reverse complement strand
AAGGTAAAGGGACCCCTGACCATTAGGTCCAGTCGTGACTGACTCTGGGGTTGCGGCGCTCATCTCGCTTTACTGGCCAAGGGAGCCAGCGTACAGCTTCCGAGTCATGTGGCCAGCATGACTAAGCCGCTTCTGGCGAACCAGAGCAGCGCACGGAAATGCCATTTACCTTCCCGCCGGAGTGGTACCTAGTTATCTACTTGCACTTTGACATGCTTTCAAACTGCTAGGTTGGCAGGGACTGAGCAACGTGATCTCACTCCATCATGGGGATTCAAACCGCTGATCTTCTGATCGGCAAGTCCTAGGCTCTGTAGTTTAACCCACAGCGGTACTACTAAGCAATTACATGCATAAAAACATGATTAGCAAAGGCTGGAGTAATAACTCCACTTACCGAGGAGTAAGCCCCAAGGAGTTATGAGGAGGTAGCATTAGGACTACGAGAAGAGCTGTATTTCATAAATCTGCACATGAATATGTGCGTGCAACACACTCGGAGATCTGCCAGGAAGTTGGTCTTCATCATGATATGTGTTTAACTTCTTGGGGAAGAAATGAACACTTCAGCTCTAAGGCACCTTTAGAAACAGTGCAATCCCGTGCCTACTCAGAAGTGATTTCAGTGAAGGTTGCTTCCAGGTGCCTTAGAATGACAGCTTGGGTTTCTCATTCATTTTGGGTTTTTTATTTCGCCACAAAAATTGTTTCGCCATGAAAATTTTTGTTGCACCACGAAAATTCACTCTGTGAGTTCACTCCACTGTCAGAGGCAATGTGCTTCAGAATACCAGTTGCTAGAAACTGCAGAAGGGGGAGAGTTGCTGTTTTGCTCAGGTCTTGGTCAGCCATTGTGAGAACTGGATACCAGGCTAGATCCAGCAGGCTATTTTTAAATAATGACTGCTTAGACCAGCCTTTCTCAACCTTGGAACTCCAGATGTTCTTGAACTACAACTCCCATCATCCCTGACCACTGGCCATTTCTGGCTAGGAATGGTGGGAGTTGTAGTTTAACAACATCTAGGGACCCAAGTTAGAGAAAGGCTGACTTAGATGATGCTGATGCCTCTCTGTTTCTCCTCAGTTAATCATGATTCATATAGGAAATTGAAATAGCTACCTAAAGGTAAAGGTAAAGGGACCCCTGACCATTAGGTCTAGTTGTGGCCGACTGTGGGGTTGCGGCGCTCATCTCGCTTTATTGGCCGAGGGAGCTGGCGTACAGCTTCCGGGTCATGTGGCCAGCATGACTAAGCCGCTTCTGGCAAACCAGAGCAGCACATGGAAATGCCGTTTACCTTCCCGCTAGAGCGGTACCTATTTATCTACTTGCACTTTTGATGTGCTTTCGAACTGCTAGGTTGGCAGGAGCAAGGACTGAGCAACAGGAGCTCACCCCGTCGCGGGGATTCGAACTGCCGACCTTCTGATTGGCAAGTCCTAGGCTCTGTGGTTTAACCCACAGCTACCTAGATGTATGCAAAATTTGCTCATGCTGCAAGTGGTTTCACTTGCAGTGAATAGCTATTTCATTGCATTGCATGCTAGGACTGCATGGGACCATTGTCAAGTTGAAAGACCTCTAGGCTGATTACTGATAATTGTATACAGGCATTCGCACAAGTCTGTGTTGGTGCCCAGAGTAATTCATACAGAGGTGGAAGGGGAGATGTTTTCTTCACCATTGTGATAGAAACAAATGTACGAAATAGTATTATTAGGACTATTAGATGCAGATGGTGACACAGAGGAGACATGAATCAGAGATCGAAAGTATCAGATAAGCAGGCAGGAGAGCTGTAAACAAAGAGGGATTTCAAGTAACTCAGACTGGATGCCCATTAAAACAAAGCAGTAATCCATATGGGAACAGCTATGTTTCATTTTCCTTATGCAACTCCAGTGAGAAATAATCTATAGATTTTGTTATGAATGGAACAAGTAGAATGGAAGTGAATACATCATTTATCGGTAGTCATTCAGAATCTGAAAGCACCTTCATCCCTGCTCATGCATTCTGCTCATTTCAATGGGAATTTGAACTCTAAGCAGTACAAAGCATTGAAAACTTTCAAAATGTATCATATTCTGAAAAAAAGACAAAAACAGTAGGGGCACACACACAAGAAGGCCCTTGCATTTTGGGTGAGAATCTATTGTTATTCCAAGAGGAGGGGGAAGCCGGATTGTATGCCTCAGTAGAGATTTGGTCAGCCAACACAAAAACCTAATAAAAAATGCAAATGTTATAAATTACATAGTTCTTCTCTATCAAACCATGAACAGAGTTTAATTTTTGAATATTCTACTTTCAAGCTAGTGATAAGCATATTAATTAAACACATCAAAGTGTCTCATCATAGTGAAAAGATAATTACAACAAACCACCTAGACCCATGTAGTTCAGAAGAAGCCTGATAAAAATAACTCATTTTACATAACACGCCAGGAAAGAGAACTTAGATTTTAGAAGAAGATAGAAAGTTCCCATGCCATTTTCTCACCAAACCTATAATGAATTATAAAGCAAGCCCCTGATCTCAGAGAAGATATCTTTTTTGTTCAGTCAGAAGACGAAATACATTTTTAATGCAGTCACAAACAGATTAAAGGGACAGTGCTAGGATACTTTGAGAATTGAACTTTCCTAGAGGTCTTGGCTCAACCATCTTTTATGAGAGCACATATCTTTTACATATATCAGACAGGCCTTCCAAACTTCCAGCAGTTCACTAACAAATGCCTTCCTTTTACATGTACTTTTATGTGTGATGAAGTTCTTTGTTTTGGGGGGGTGTTCCTTTCACGCAAGGAGAATGGTAGAGTTAAGAACCTGGCCAATTGACTAGTAAAATTATTCACAATCTGACTGGGCAAATATTTTGAGCTTTACTCATTAGAAACTTTAATTTATATTTATTGGGGGGATTCAATTCTCCTGTTCAACTTGAATATGAAGAAAAACAATATTTGTGGAGGGGGGGAGTGCATTTTTTTTGCTTTTAGATGATGAACACAAGAAACACCATCTTAGAATAGGTGTTGCTGCTATATATGAGAACCTGAACCCTTTAGCACTATAGTGTATAGCATAGTGAGATTATATTTCAGAAAGGTGGGAAAGAAAGAAAAAGTATAGTTGACTTTCTTTTTCTCTTGAAATCTCCCCCAATTTCCATGAGTCTTGAACATGCACATTAGAATTAACTATTGTAGACCAGGCAGAAAGTCTTGCTATGTGGTTCTGGAGGGCAAAGATACCACCAACAGAGTGCCACAAGATGGAGAACATTTTAGTCCAGTTGCCTAAGCAACAGGGATGTCTTCTTCTTTGGCAATCACTCGTAGCTGAGTAAGATTGTCTTCCATGAACATGGTTTTAACAGTGAGTCCGTAAGTGACTGTGTAGGCCAATTCTGGATCCACACATCCTTCCACAGTGGGGACATGGGTTTCTGGGTGGGAGTTGATCACGGTATGGGTTTGCCAAGCATGCCTTCCTCTTAGCACATTTCTCCCTTGCATCCTGAGTTTGAGCGTCTTCAGAGCCCATGACACCTTTGATAAAGGCTGTTCTCCAACTGGAGCGCTCACAGACCAGTGTTTCCTAGTTGTCGGTGTTTATACTACATTTTTTTAAGATTTGCCTTGAGAGAGTATTTAAACCTACAGTGGTGCCCCGCAAGACAAATGCCTCGCAAGACGAAAAACTCGCTAGATGAAAGGGTTTTGTGTTTTTTGAGCTGCTTCGCAAGACGAATTTCCCTATGGGCTTGCTTCGCAAGACGAAAACGTCTTGCAAGTTTGTTTCCTTTTTCTTAACACCGTTAATACAGTTGCGACTTGACTTCGAGGAACAACTCATAGAACGCAGTGTGGTAGCCTTTTTTGAGGTTTTTGAAGACTTTGGTGATTTTTGAAGCTTTTCCAAAACTTTCCCGACACCGTGCTTCGCAAGATGAAAAATTCGCTAGACGAAAAAACTCGCGGAACGAATTAATTTCGTCTTGCGAGGCACCACTGTATTTTGTTTTCCACCGGCATTTCGCTTTCCATTCTTAAGCTTGGAATAGAGTAGTTGCTTTGGAAGACAATAATCAGCCATCCAAGCAACATGACCAGTCCAACAAAGTTTGATTTTTGAAGAATCATTGCTTTGACACTGGTGATCTTTGCTTCTTCCAGCACACTGGTATTAACCTAAGCAACAGGGATGTATTCTCTATTCACTGTGAGGTTCTAAGACCTCATTTATTCTCAATGGCAACAAAACATAGCCATATTTGATTGGTTGCAAATTACTATGATATCATCATGTATACTTAACACTAAGGGAGTGTTGACAAATTACAAGCTCTATCACTACAGAGGATTTTACGCAAATGCTTTACCCAGCACTATCCTGAAACGGGAAGTTTCACGGTGAAAATTGCAGAGCAGCAGTAATTTCGCACTCAAAGTTCAGGATGATTTATTTTTACATGCAGGCTTGGCACACAACAGCTACTACTGATTCATTTATCTTCTCATTTAGCACCTTAATTATAAATGTTCCTCTAAAAGTTATTTTATAGTTTATCTATCATTGTACCTAAACAAATGAGTACAGAGAATAATTGGTCTTCAGCGACACACTTTACAAAGCATGAGAAGCTAATTTTTTGGAGAGGGAGAAAATATTGTGCTAGCAATTTACTTTATTAAGGAAGATGGCATTTATTAAGAATTGTTTTTTAGGTACCGTGTGTGAAAAGTGGAGCCCTTCTAGTAAAATGGTACTTAGTGACTGAGTAACTGCCTTATTAGTAATAGTGTTTTTGTTTGTTTTCTGAAAGCTATTCAAACTCTTCTGCAGCAACAATAACTAAAAAAGGTACATTCTATAAACTTTAATATCTCCAGATACAGTGGTACCTCGGGTTACAGACAGTTCAGGTTACAGGCACTTCAGGTTACAGACTCCGCTAACCCAGAAATAGTACCTCGGGTTAAGAACTTTGCTTCAGGATGAGAACAGAAATAGCGGTGTGGCGATGCGGCAGGAGCAGGAGGCCCCGTTAGCTAAAGTGGTACCTCAGGTTAAGAACAGTTTCAGGTTAAGAACGTACCTCTGGAATAAATTAAGTACTTAACCCAAGGTACCACTGTACTAAACTCTGGCCAGTATGGAGATGTTGGTAACTTTCAGACAAAAAAAAAAAATTGACTACACTAACCAGCCTACATATTTTTGTGATCGCATGGATTATTGGCAATGCTACAAAACGGGTGGCACTGTGGTCTAAACCACTGAGCCTCTTTGGCTTGCTGATCGGAAGGTTGGCTGTTCAAATCTGTGCAACGGGGTGAGCTCCCGTTGCTCTGTCCCAGCTCCTGCCAACCTAGCAGTTCAAAAGCATGCCAGTGCAAGTAGATAAATACGTACCGCTGAGGCGGAAAGATAAAAGGCGTTTCCGTACACTCTGGCTTCCATCATTGTGTTCCGTTGCACCAGTAGCAGTTGAGTCATTCTGGCCACATGACCTGAAAAGCTTCCTATGGACAAACGCCAGCTCCATCGGCCTGAAAGCGAGATGAGCACCACAACCCCATAGTCGCCTTTGACTGGACTTGAGAGCCAGTGTGGTATAGTGGTTAAGAGCGATAGACTTGTAATCTGGGGAACCGGGTTCGCGTCTCCGCTCCTCCACATGCAGCTGCTGGGTGACCTTGGGCTAGTCACACTTCTTTGAAATATCTCAGCCCCACACACCTCACAGAATGTTTGTTGTGGGGGAGGAAGGAAAAGGAGAATGTTAGCCACTTTGAGACTCCTTCGGGTAGTGATAAAGCAGAATATCAAATCCAAACTCTTCTTAATACAGTGGTGCCCCGCAAGACGAATGCCTTGCAAGACGGAAAACTCGCTAGACGAAAGAGTTTTCCGTTTTGGAGGTGCTTCGCAAAACGAATCTCCTATGGGCTTGCTTTGCAAGACGAAAATGTCTTGCGAGTTCCTGCAGGGGTTTTTCCTCCCCCCCCCCTTTTTCTAAGCCGCTAAGCCGCTTATCAGCTGATCTGATAAGCCAATAAGCCGCTAAAAGCCGCTAAAAGCCGCTAAAAGCCGCTAATAGCGCTAATCCGCTAATCCGCCAATGGGCTTGCTTCGCAAGACGAAAAAACTGCTAGACGAAGAGAATCACAGAACGGATTCTTTTCGTCTTGCGAGGCACCACTGTATTCAGATATACTATTAACAGTAGACCTGCTCCTTGATGCTTGTTACATTTGTTTAGAATATTCCACTCCTCACCCCAGAAAATGTCCTGCCGAACCCCATTGGGACTGAGGTTGACAAACTGATTATCCTCACCCTCTCTTGCTTGTCAAACTTGCTGCGCCTTTAGGCCCTTTGTGAAAAACGTCACAGATAACAGGACCGATTTGCGTGACCGGCTAGCCTTCATTCCTCATGCTCTTGGGATTTTCCGTGCCTCAAAATGTTCTAATGACTAGGTTTGTCACACATCTCAATGCACGTTAATTAACTGGGTCCAGCAGTATAGAAACAAATAGCTGGAAGACAATGAGAAAACGGCTGCTGTAACATTTGCATGGAAAATATGTATGATGCAGTTGATTAATTAAAGACATATCTTACACTGCCTCCAATGCGTCAGATAGTTGCTAATTATTGGTCCGCACCACAGCAACAAGGAAAGTAATACAGAAGGGAAATCCGAGGATCATAACCCACAGCATCTTTCTGAAAGTGTGCTGCAAAACAATCTCTGTTAGCATGATATTTTGATCGACTTTCTAATTCCTCCTGGTGCCGCTTTCCGCCCTGCACAAACATCTCTGATATGAGCTGCACTATGAGAGGTGCAGTCTAACATTCTGCACACAAGGAAAAGAGGTGGTTACCATGGCAACAATCTTCATGAAGATGCTCTCAAAATATATGTGGAACCATCCTGCATATATATTTTAGATTCCCCATTAAGTGTGGGAAAATGAAAAGGGGGAGAGCGGTTCCTCTACCTTGAATGGTTGTTTAGAACAGGGCCACGTGTCAAGGGGCCCAGAAGTGTGCCTTGTTGGGCCGAGGCAAGAAAAGCTGGACTTCCTGGAATCTTCTCCTGTATAAGTAGAGGGGCCTTTATTATTATTATTATTATTATTATTATTATTATTATTATTAGTATACCGCCCTATACCTGGAGGTCTCACGGAGGTTCACAGAACAAAATTAAAATATAAAACCACAAAATATATAATCAAAATAAAAACACCAACCCAATAACACACACACACCCCAAAAAATCACATTTTAAAAGGACATAGGATGTCAATCAGATCAACCAAAGGCCTGGTTAAAAAGGAACGTTTTAGCCTGGCACCCAAAGGTGTGTAATGAGGGTGCCAGGCAAATTTCCCTGGGGAGAGTATTCCACAGATGGGGAGCCACTGCAGAGAAGGCCCGTTCTCGTGTTGCCACCCTCTGGACCTCTCAAGGAGGAGGCACACAAGGAGGGTCTCAGAAGATGATCTCAGAGTCTGGGTAGGTTCATATGGAGAGAGGACATCCTTGAGGTTTTGCGGTCCTGAGCTGTTAAAGGCTTTATAGGTCAAAACCAGCACTTTGAATTGGTCCGCAAAACTAATTGGTAGCCAGTCCAGTTGGACCAGGATCAGTGTAGTATGCTCAAACCGTCTTGCTCCGGTGAGCAACCTGGCCGCTGAACTCTGCAACCAATGAGCCAGCAGAGGGAGGTGTCACAATGAAGGGCATGTCACAAGGAACTCAGCAACCTAGCAACCACCAGCACTGAACTGACACTACTCTCAACTGACACTCCTACATTTACTTATATGGCTTTTAATCCATGTTCAGCCCCAACACATTTTAAAAGGGCATTGGATGTCAATCAGATCAACCAAAGGCCTGGTTAAAAAGGAACCTTTTTGCCTGGCGCCTAAGTACTGAAGGTGCTAAGTGAACTTTCCTGGGGAGAGCATTCCATAGATGGGGAGCCACTGCAGAGAAGGCCCGTTCTCATGTTGCCACCCTCTGGACCTCTCAAGGAAAGAAGGGCCTCAGAAGATGATCTCAAAGTCTGGGTAGGTTCATATGGAGAGAGGACGTCCTTGAGGTTTTGCGGTCCTGAGCTGTTAAAGGCTTTATAGGTCAAACTCAGCACTTTGAATTGGGCCCAGAAACTAATTGGTAACCAGTGCAGTCGGACCAGGATCAGTGTAATATGCTCAAACTGTATTGCTCCAGCCACTGAATTCTGCAGTAGTTGATGCTTCCAAACTGTTTTCAGAGGCAGCCAAACGTATAACACATTGCAGTAATCTAACCATGAGGTTACCAGCGCATAGACAACAGTAGTTAGGCTATCCCTGTCCAGATAGGGGTGTAAGTTGAAGGAAGGCAGTCTGAGCAACTGAGGCCACCTGAGCCTCGAGCAACAGCAAAGGATCCAGGAGTACCCCCAAGCGATGAACCTGCTCCTTCAGAGGAATTGTTACCCCATCAAGAGCTGGTGATTTCCTACCCATCCGGTCTAGGGAACCACCCACTAACAATGCCCCCGTCTTATCTGGATTGAGCTTCAGTTTGTTGGCTCTCATTCAGTCCATTACCAAGGCAAGACACTGGTCCAGTACTTCCACTGCCTCACCTGCAGATGGTTTCAGTTACAGATAGGTAGCCGTGTTGGTTTGCCATAGTCAAAATAAAAAAATTCCTTCCAGTAGCACCTTAAAGACCAACTAAGTTAGTTCTTGGTATGAGCTTTCGTGTGCATGCACACTTCTTCAGATACACTGAAACAGAAGTTGCCAGATCCTTCTATATAGTGAGAAGGTGGGGAGGGGTATTACTCAGAAGGGTGGTGGGAATGGGAGATTGGCAGATAGCTGAGATGAGCCTGTTGACGACTCTTAACGACTGCAATAGGTCTTACAGGAAAAGGCAAGGGGTGAGAAGGTGAAAAATGGCTTAGTCATGTATAATGAGATAAAAATCCAATGTCTTTGTTCAGACCAGGTCTCTCCATGGTTTTGAGTTTGGTAATGAGTTGCAATTCAATTAAGCCATTTTTCACCTTCTCACCCCTTGCCTTTTCCTGTAAGACCTATTGCAGTCGTTAAGAGTCGTCAACAGGCTCATCTCAGCTATCTGCCAATCTCCCATTCCCACCACCCTTCTGAGTAATACCCCTCCCCACCTTCTCACTATATAGAAGGATCTGGCAACTTCTGTTTCAGTGTATCTGAAGAAGTGTGCATGCACTCGAAAGCTCATACCAAGAACTAACTTAGTTGGTCTTTAAGGTGCTACTGGAAGGAATTTTTTAATTTTCACCTGCAGATGTAAAGGAGAAACAGAGCTGAGTATCATCAGCATACTGCCTTGGCTTCCTTTACATCTGCATCGAGCTGTTTAATACTCCCTGGCCCTGAATGGGGAGGCCCGGCCAGATGGGCGAGGTATAAGTAATAAATTATTATTATTATTATTATTATTATTATTATTATTACACAAAGGTCACATCCACACCATACCCTGAGAGCACCCTCCAGGGACGTCCTAAGGAAAAGCAGGACATTCAAGGATCAAATCAGAACCAGGAAGGCTTCTGTAAATCCAAGACTGTCCCTGGGGGAAAGGGGACACTTGGAGGGTCTGTACTTAGTGGAAGCAGATGTTTTTAGGGCTTTCCCACACTTACCTTTCCTCATAGTAAATGGCTATCCACGAAAAAACCCAAATTGTTGTTTGTTGTGCTTTAGCTGTAAAGAGTGGGTTTTCACGGGAAAAGGTACAGAGCAAAAAAAGGGAGAGGCACTTTGATACAGAAAGCTTTTCCTGGAAAGAGTGAGGCAAAAGGTGAGCTCTTACTTTAGGTAAGAGCTTGTACTTTTCACTTGCAAAAGGCTGCAAGAAAGCATAGCAGTCTACGCAGGCACCGACATAAATAGCTGTTGCCTAACATTTTTATACTACGTACATTTCTGTAATGGTTTTCCCCGCCATTATAAACAACAGAGGACAAAATACATTACGAAGCAATCTAACCCTATCAGTGTGCGTGTCTGCTTTCCCCTTTTGCTTGATGCCACAATTGGCAATGATAGTTAAATGTGTATCAGCATTTTTCTTAAAAGCCTTTTCAGTAGGTATGGAAAACACAGAATCCAACAGCCAGCTACCGACACCTGACACATTTTCCGTTGTGAAAGCAAATAGACTTTTTTCCTTTAAGCGCTGACAAAAGTCACGAGTTCTATCGCCTAGCAGCCAAACATGATCAATTAGCAAATTAAACCCATTCCAGCATTTGTTTGTTTTATCAAGATAATGCATTTCAACCTTGGGACACAAAGGTAAATCTTACTCTGTTAACTCCTTGTTAACCGATATCAAAATTAAAAGGGGGGGGGAGAGAGAGAGAGAGAGAGAGAGAGAGAGAGAGAGAGAGAGAGAGATGTTAAAAGGACAGAATGAACCCTCTCAATGTTTAGACAGATCATATCCAGGATCACATTGAGGAGCAATTTATGTTCCTGTGGTCAGAAGGAAAAGCTGCCCATGCACACTAATGGAGCTGAGCAAAATTTGTTTATAATTTTTATTAAATTTTCTGTTTTACAATTTAAAATACTCATTTTTACATCAATGACTTCCCTTCTTCTCTTTCCACGGCTCATTTTACATATCATAAATCCCTTCATATTTTATAAAAAATATACCATTTGGTATTCCATTATTGCATCCATCAAAGCTTGTTTACACTGGTGAATTCATCTTAATGCTGCCGGTGTTTTTAGCTGTACACAATTATTTCCCATATATTCAATAAATGTTTTCCAGTTTTCTCTAAACGCATGTTCTTCTTGTTCTCTTATCTTATATGTTAAGTCTGCAAGTTGTGCATATTCTGTCAACTTAAGTCGCCATCCTTCTTTGGTTCGGACATCGCTCATTTTCCATTTTTGGGCTAACAAAACATGGGCCGCAGTAGTGGCATACATAAATAACCTTTTTTGACACCTGGGAATATCAGTCTGAATTATCCCCAACAGAAAGGACTCTGGTTTTTTGGGGAAAGCACTTTAAAACTTTTTTTTCCAATTCATTATGGATTATTTCCCAATACTCTTTTACCTTTTTAAAGGTCCACCACATATGAAAGAATGTTCCCTCCACATCTTTGCATCTCCAGCACTTATCTGATTCAGTCTTGTACATCTTAGCAATCCTACTTGGAGTTAAATACCATCTATATATCATTTCCAAGTAGTTCTCCTTCAAAGAATAACTTGCTGTAAACTCCAAGTCTTCACTTCACTTTTCCAGAATTTCCCCAGAGATTAAAACCTATATTGTGTCCCATATCTATTGCCCTAGCTGGGCACAAAATTGTGTCCACCCCACCGCCCTAAACATAAACAACTTGTAACAGAAGGGTAAACTCCAGAACAGCCTAATGGGAACTGAGCATGCTCAGTGGGCACAGAATGCTGATTGGCTGTAGGGGAGAGGTGGAGAGCCATGGAGGAGGGGAATGGAGGGTCTTGAGGGAAAGTATGCCTGAATCAGAGCACTCCACACTGCAATGATTTGTTGTGGCTTCCACTTCGGGAGTCCTGATCAAGGCCTCTTCCGTGGACTTCAACACATGACATGGGTGTTAGGAACTCAGCCTACACTCGAGTAGGACCCTGGCAGAGACACATGCCCGACTGGAATGTTCTCTCCCTCCTGGTCGATCCTTCGGGAGCTTCAAAAGCTTTCTTCTGCCCGAACAGCGACTGATGCCAACCGACATCGGCACACTTAGGGATCCACAGAGTCTTCTCAGCTTTGCGTAACAGACCTCAGCAACTCTGCATTTTGGCTAATCTATTTTATTTACATATAAACACACACACAGCATTGCAACATGGCTCCCTCTCTCTCTCTAGTATCAGACAGCAAAGAGAAAAAGAACAAAGGACAATAGTCCCACTTCACGGAACACAGTAACATAAACATCCTGTCTTCCTCACTTCCCACTCTGTGGAGTCAAAACATACACGGTCATGTGAAAGACAACAATCCCATGACTGCAATCACAGAGCAGGAATTCTAACAATGGGGGGGGCAGGTGTCACAAAAAGATATTCACATTTATTATTCATTATTACGCTTTTTCAAGATAACTGAATTCATTTACTTGCCAGGCCACTGCATACTATGCTGGTGAACTTGTTTGGTTTGCATCCTACTTATGCCTCATTATCACACAAGTGCATGTTGTCAACTACACAGATTCCGATGACCTTCACTATGAAACAAAGACACTGTGTTGCGGAGCGTCGCTTTAAGCGAGAAAGATTTATTGTGTGGCATATCACGGTAAACACAAGAGCAAGATGAATGATAGCTGCAGCCTCCAGAAGATTGAAGAATTTCTCTCTCTCCTTCTCCCCATCTGCTGTTGTTTGCTTATTCATGCCTAATGTTCATTCTGGTTCCATGGTCCTATAGACAGGTTTGCTCGTTCCATCGTAACATGTAAAAAATTAAAACCATCCTCTATTGATCTCTTGTCTTAGAAAGTGAATGTTTTGTTCTTCTGCTACCTCACAGTCAATTGATTAATTGATTGTGTTTACAGTGGACACACGGGTTACGAACGTGATCCATGCGGGATGCATGTTCACAAGCCACAGCGTTCGCAACCCGCAGCTGCGCGTCTGCGCACATGCGGGTGGCGGTTCAGTGCTTTTGCACATGTGCAAAGCGCGATTTAGTACTTCTGCGCATACACAACCGCCGAAACCCGGCGGTTGAGAAGTCAGTCTGGAGTTAGAGAAGAGAGAGAGGATAAGACTGTGGGCTAGTCTGATATGAGAGAGTGAGAGAATCTGTTAAGAGGAGTCAGTCAAACAGTTGAGATAATCAGTCAGAAGGTATTAGGAAGGTATAGGCCAGTAAAGAAACTAAAGTTAAGAAACTGGCAGGAATATAATCTGAGAAACCATAAACTTGTTAATGCTTATAAGATAAACTTGTTTATTTGGTTCAATTTTAACAACTGTCTGGATTCAGTGTTTTACCCGAGAATAACGGGTTGGTGGCAGCGGGGAAGTGAGCATAATGGTGGCACAGGGATCAATAGACCGTTGAACGTCCGAGGACCCTGTGTGATCGCCACAGCCATATTTCCTGAATTTCCTGGATTCAGGAATACGAAGCATGGGGTGGAGGAGAGAAATCGATTTACAAAACATATCCAAAAAATAAAATAAAATAATGTTATGCTCTTTAGTGGGATTCTATCTTATATACAACAAACACAGAAACAAATGGTACAATGCAGAATGTGGCTTTTCTAATGGTCTTAAGTACTCCACTTTCCTGATTTAAGTCTCTTCTGGATATACTGCCCTTTCTTTCTTTCTTTCTTTCTTTCTTTCTTTCTTTCTTCCTTCCTTCCTTCCTTCCTTCCTTCCTTCCTTCCTTTCTTCCTTTCTTCCTTTCTTCCTTTCTTTCTTCTCTTTTTGTATTTCTGCTATTTTTGTTGTTGTATTGATTTGTTTAATTGTTTAAACAAATCCTTTGACTGCACCAAAGGGTTCCAAGCTAGAAAAGATGTGCTAACAATACCCGGCTCCCCTGCTCCACACTTTTTAATGGAAGCACCAGACTTATTGGAATCATTAATCTTCATTCTCACTGTTTGACCTTGAAGAGCCATCACGAACATCTTCAAAAGCGTTAACATGCTGAAATCAGCCACCTGAGTTTATAGATGAAGTGCTTAGATAAGAAGCTACTGTTAATTTATCATGCCTTTCTGCGGCATAACGTTTCTATAACATCAACCCTCCCCACAGTTTAAAAGGCGCCATCATATAAGGAACAAAACTAGTCTATATCCAAAGAATCTATGGCTAAAACGAGTACTGTCATCCCTCCAATGGGTACTGCCATCAATAATAATAATAATAATAATTTATTATTTATACCCCGCCCATCTGGCTGGGTTTCCTAAGCCACTCTAAAGGTTTGGTAGTTATTTTTCTCTTTGACATCTGGTGGGAGGGCGTTCCACAGGCGGGTGACACTACCGAGAAGGCCCTCTGCCTGATTCCCTGTAACTTGGCTTCTCACAGCGAGGGAACTGCCAGAAGGCCCTCGGCACTGGACCTCAGTGAAGGTGGAGATGGAGGTGAAGGTATACTGGAGCCAAGGCTGTTTAGGGCTTTAAAGGTCAGCACCAACACTTTGAACTGTGCTCGGAAACGTACTGGGAGCCAGTGTAGGTCTTTCAAGACTGGTGTTATGTGGTCTCGGCGGCCGCTCCCAGTCATCAGTCTAGCTACCGCATTTTGGATTAGTTGTAGTTTCTGGGTCACCTTCAAAGGTAGCCCCACATAGAACACATTGCAGTAGTCCAAGCGGGAGATAACTAGAGCATGCACCACTCTGGCGAGACAGTCTGTGGGCAGGTAGGGTCTCAGCCTGCGTACCGGGTGGAGCTGGTAAACAGCTGCCCTGGACACAGAATTGACCTGCGCCTCCTTGGCTTTCATCTTTGAAACGTGAACAAGTTTCTATCCCTCAAGGTACGGTGTGAAAAGTGTGTCCGGTTTCGACTGCAGATTGGGTCTGAAAGGAGGAAGAAAAATATTGCCGGTGGGCTGGGTGGTGGCACTTTTCTGCTCTTCTATTAATCCTCTAAGTCTAAAGCCCTAAAGTAGGGGCGAGAAACCTGTGGCCCTCAAGGTATTATTGGACTCAAAATTCCTTAAACCCCAGCCTACATAACTGATGGTCAGGGGTGATGAGAGTTGCACTCCCGCAACATTCAGAGGATCACAGGTTCCGGCCCTAACATGATCTTGGCCCCAGTTTTCTCGAGGACGATCTGACAGTTTGCTCGTGCTTTAAGATCCGCCTCAGATATTTCTGGCTGCATCAGAAATGGTCAAGCAAGTGAGAAGGCTAGAACCTGTTTGGTGTCAACACTATGGATTGGCCTTCCAGTAGAGATTAGCTTGGCTTCCGTCCTGTTATTTTATGGGGGGCACAAATTGAAAACCATTTTTCCCCCAATCAAACTTTTAAACCTAGCCATGCTGCTGTTTTAATCATTCTCACTGCAGTTCTTCGTCCTTGTTTTTCATTCTGTAGGATGATATCCAATGCTAGACATTTTCAGAGTAAACCCATAAAAACCCCATGATTTTAAGCCACTTACTAACCTTAGCTGTCATCCCATGATTTATAACATTGTGTTATTATTCTTTAATGTATTGCTGTTTTTGTAAGTCATGTTAATATAAGAGAATGATAAAAATATTTATTAAACATCATCAAATGCAAGTGTTAATCCTTTGATGTCCCTTTCCCTGTAGCACCTTGGTATTTAACAAAGAACAAAAAAAATCTGATTTCCAATTAGGTCCTGGTATGCACAGTCGTCTGATGGTGGCTTTTTATTCAAGCATTTAGATTTCCCAGTAACAGCTTTATTTGCTTTAAAAACTTGCAGTGCTAAGGCACCACGATCTTACAAAACAACATACTTTTCTTGCTCCAGATTTGCTGCTTCTTCTTCTTTCTTTTTTCTTTTCTTTCTTTCTTTCTCATTTTTTTGCACAAAGTTTCTAAATGTTCTACACTTAGGCAGGAATAACAAGTTGCACAAACATAAGATCTGCAGAATCTGATCTTTGATGAACCGCAAGCTCTGGGATTAAGCCCCTAGTGACTTTGTGGAGTGGAGTCTCACATCAGTAATAGAAATGTATTTTCAGGAGACAAAGCGAAATTCACACTGCAGGCAAGCTGCAACCATGCAAGGGAGTTTGTGTGATCATCTTTTCACAGAAATCTCATAAGTTTGTGGACGTTCTCTACAGGCATCCATCTCTTTCTGACTAAACACGGGGGCTGGGAAACAGATGCCCTGTCAGAAAAAAACCACTGACCTTTTCAAAGTTTATTTAGGATGACGAATGCTTCTTGCTGTCGAACCTTCTTAATGATCTCTGCGCCAGCCTTGTGCTGCAATCAAGTTCAAGTCAACATCACTGGAACGCACACGGTTCGCTTCAAGACAATAGTGACTACTTCCATATGATCACTATTTTACAGATACGTGAAATTAAAGTGGATTTGGCACACTTGCGCAACAAAGCCATTTCCTCTCTCACACACACCCAAAAAAAGCCTGAGAATTTGGGGTAAGAAAAGTGATAGGGAAATACACTGAGAAGTTTAGGGTGACAGTGATGCTGGACAACATTGTATAATCTTGACGCAAGCAAATCAGAATGGATGTCCAACAAACAGAGATGTTGTAGGAGCTCCGTGCATGTTTGGCGCAAGCAAATCAAGATGAACGCTCAATAATAAGTCATCTGGAACAGCCCTTACGCTCAGCCCATTAACATCAGATATTATTAAGCAAGATCGCTGAACACGTATTTGCCTCACACACTGTGTTAGCTTTCTCAAATGGAGCCTTATAAAGAGAAAGCTGGAATGTGTGACTGGGGGGAGGTCGGAGGGCAGCCGTATCATTCTCTGTCCTTTCCAATTGCCAACTCGCTTCACTCCTTGGACATCTTCACTTCTTGGTGCCTCAGAAAAGATTTGGGCAGCTGGCTACTTTTTCATACCTGTATGGTAAATTACCTGAGCACAGCAGGGCGCTGCTCTCAAGGCAGCAACTCCTAAACTGTATGCTGGGGGTAAGAGATGGAATAAAGCCGTCATGTTAAGCCAAATGTGTGTTTTTATTTTATACTTTTCAAGGTTATACATTTCACTAATTTTATATATTTCACTAATTTTACAATCATTTCGACATTTCAAAACTTGACTTCCTTCCCCCTCTTTCTGCGGTTCCTTAAATTTGTTTTTTTAATATCTTCTGCATATCCACATTAACTCAATTTGTTCATTTATTCATCTTCTTTAAATATATACTCATAAAACTGCAGGTTATTATAATAATCCCACCAATGTGTTTATCTGTTTCTAATTTATCTGTAAATATTCAATAAACCATTTCCATTCTTTTATAGAAAGTTTTTTATCCTTGATTTTTTTTATCCTTCCGGTAAGTTTCGCCATTTCTGCATATTCCATAAGTTTTTGTATCCATTCTTCCTTTGCCGGGACTTCTGCTTCTTTCCATTTTGGGGCAAGTAAGTTTCTTGCCACTGCAGTCGCATACTTGAATAAGTTTTTATACATTTTTGGTAGTTCTGTCCCTATAATTCCCAAAATTCTGGGTGGGTCTTTTTTAGAAAGGTTATTTTAAAATGTTAAGCCGAATATTAAAACTAATAGGCTTAAATTAGAAGTTAAGATCAAATTGGCTGAGTTATGCGAGGGTTGGTTTCAACTGAGCTTTAGAATAAACTTATTGAAGGCAACAGCAGTTTGACAATCAAACAAATTGTCTCTGGTTGTGTGCCCACTGCCCTTTTAGCCAGCTCCATTGCAATCCCACAACTGGTGTATCCCTGACATTAGCCACCATCCCTATCTATCCAATTTGAAAGCATTCACTTTGAAGTGAAGCTAAGGTATGCACATTTATTTGAGGCAGCCGAACGTAAGGGGAGTTCTGTCCACCCCTAATGGGCTGGCAGGTTACATTAAAGGCTCTTTTTCACAGCTTAAGAGTTTTGGCTACGAAGCAGTTTCAGGATCTAAGCAATAAATAATCCATCTTGGCTCCAAATGGTCAAAAATGGCAGTTACAAACCAGGTCAAAATTGCGGAGGCCAGAAAAAGGCTTGAATGCTATGCATAATTATTTGGGAGTAACTTCCATGGATATTGGTGGGGTTTACTTTTCAGTAAACATGTAGAGGATTGGGTCATGAGAATTTCCATCCCTCCTTCATGGAAATCACCTCTTATGTCAGCTTTGGTAATAAAGCAAAGATACACTGTGGTTACCAGACCATGTTTTCGTTTCCTTCCATCCAGAATTTAAGTGTTGTTGTTTAGTCATTGAGTCGTGTCCGACTCTTCGTGACCCCATGAACCAGAGCACGCCAGGCACTCCTGTCTTCCACTGCCTCCCGCAGTTTGGTCAAACTCATGCTGGTAGCTTCGCGAACACTATCCAACCATCTCATCCTCTGTCGTCCCCTTCTCCTTGTGCCTTCCATCTTTCCCAACATCAGGGTCTTTTCCAGGGAGTCTTCTCTTCTCATGAGGTGGCCAAAGTATTGGAGCCTCAGCTTCATGATCTGTCCTTCCAGTGAGCACTCAGGGCTGATTTCCTGAAGAATGGAGAGGTTTGATCTTCTTGCAGTCCAGGGGACTCTCAAGAGTCTCCTCCAGCACCATAATCCGAAAGCATCAATTCTTCGGCGATCAGCCTTCTTTATGGTCCAGCTTTCACTTTCATACATCACTACTGGAAAAACCATAGCTTTTACTATACAGACCTTTGATGGCAAGGTGATGTCTCTACTTTTTAAGATGCTGTCCAGAATATAAGTATATATTTGCAATTTTTTGGTATTAAAAAATATGTTACCAGCTGCTTTGACATTTTGCAGAAGCCAGGCAAGCCAGTATCTCTGAGCAACAACTATTAAGGTAGGTCATTGAGAGCTTACAAGGCAGATCCACCATCAGGCATAACATGCGACTTTACTTAGTAGGACGCACTGACTGCCAACCTAAATGAAAACTTGTTATGCACAGGAACATTTCTGTATACCTCTCTTCTTGATTCAGCAATGCAGAATTATGGGTTGTCATGGAAAAACCGCCGCCATGACAAGGCTCATGACGTCAAGTTCATTCAATGAGGTACTTTATTTCAAAAAGGAAAAAGATGTACAAAGCAAAATTGACCGGATTCAAGGAATGAAGAGTGCTTTTTATAGTCAATGAATGGAAAAATACCACCTGCTTTACCTTCATTTGGTCACAGAGCAGATGGGACTATTTTAAACATCTGGCCATTTCTTCCAACCTTTATGTTCAGAACAACTGAAACTAATTGAGAACCAGATCCTCAGTCTGGGATTCAATCTGAGATGCCCACTTACATGGGAACAAGTCCCATTGAGCCCACTGGGACTTAATTCTGAGTAAGCATGTATAATTGCAAGAAGCTTCTGGCCAGTCTGAATCCAAGCTTATACATTATCTGTGAACTTGAGGAGCTCTTCCACATTGGTATGAAAAAGGTGTTTGTAAGGTATAAAAATGACAATGCTTGTGATGCAGAGCCTCTCACCACAATTCTTTACTTCAATTTTACTCCAATCATAATTTTTTAAAAAATAATAATAATAATCAGTTTTTGTCTCATCATCAGAGCAGAAGTTTTCAGCTGCTTTGTAGTCTAACGAGTGACCTTTCAATAAAAATTGTGAATTATAAGCATAGATTGCACGGTGGGTATTGGCTTTTAACTAATATTGGGATTTTGCTTGCTAGCTTTGCCTTTTGGGGTGGAGCAATACAATACTGTCTGTATGAGAAGGAGAGAACGAATGGTTTTGTGTTTTTTTAAGGAATATGAATTTTGGAGCTGTTGGTGAGCAGCTGTTCCAAGCAGTGGCATAGCGCGGGAGGGGGGCTTATTTTGTTTAATGGTTCATCCAGTCCTGGGTGGAGGTGATATGTACAGGGGCAGTGACATCCTTCTAACATAAAGCCTAGGTTTAGCTCTTGGGGAACGGTGTTCTGTTGCGCCAGAAGTGGTTTAGTCATGCTGGAATCATGCTGTGCACAAATGCCGGCTCCCTCGGCCTGAAAGCAAAATGAGCGCCACAACCCCATAGTCACCTTTGACTGGACTTAACTGTCCAGGGGTCCTTTACCTTTACCTTCATCTCCCCCCCCCCTTTTATTAAAGATTTTCTTGGTTTACAAAAGTATGTGCAGTGTCTCTGTCTTTTCTTTTTCAAGTAATGTTTTTTTTACAGATCAGTTTCATTTGTTAAGACATTAGGAAGAAAAGGGGGAAAGAGGTGAAGGGGAAGGGGGGAGGTGGGGGGTCGGGTGGCTATGTATCTATTTTAATTAATATATGTGGGGTTTTGTGTCAGCGTTGCTTGTGCAGGTTCTCTGCTATTCACTTGTGTTTCTTTGGTGGTGAGAGAGGTTGGGGTTGGCCTAGGGTGTGGTTGTTTGTTTGTGATTGGCTGTAGTGATCTTTGTTTTCATGTGTGAGTGGGGTGGGTGTTTTGGATCAGGTTAGCCATATTGATTTGTATGTTGTTGGTGGATTTTTGTCATTGTCTTGTTGGGCTGTGTGGCAATAATGCCACAAAGAATTCATAACCCACCTACTTTTTTTTCAAAATTAAAACAAAATATATTATCCAAAAACATATCATCCTTGTTCCCCCCCCCCATTTTTCCTCCCTCCTCCCACCCTCCCACACAAAACCCACCCACCCCCACCCCCACCCCGACTTCCCTCAGTTCCAGTCTTTGGTTTCTCTGAGACTGCTGTTTTCTGCATGTTACAAAGTTGTATAGATCCTCAAACTATTTAGCTGATTACTATCAATAAAAAGTTTGTGAATGTTTATTCAAAACCTGCCAAGGAGTTCCAGTTCACTTTGTTGCTTCTTCAAATACTTTGCAAAGGGTTCCCATTCATCTTTAAAGTCACAGTTATCCTTGTCCCGTAGCTTATATGTCAGTTTTGCCAGTTCTGCATAGTCCGTCAATTTTTCTTGCCATGATTCTTTAGTTGGGATTTCTTCAGTCTTCCATCCTTGTGCTATTAGAACTCTTGCAGCCGTTGTTGCGTACATGAAGATGTTTTTCAGCTTTTTTGGCAGGTTTTTCCCTACAATCCCTAACAAAAATGCTTCAGGTTTTTTAACAAATGTTAGATGGAACATTTTCTTCAATTTGTTGCATATCATTTCCCAAATTTTTAAAATTACATTACAATCCCACCACATATGATAAAATGTCCCCTCCTTTTCCTTACACTTCCAACATCATAACCCACCTACTTTCAGCAGCCAGAAACATCATAGAGAGACACTGGAGAGATCTGTCAAGAGTAAGCAAGGACCAATAGTACCAAATAGTATGGGAAACAGCCTTACTAGAAACAATAACCAATAAACTGAAACTGACATGGGGACAAATAGAAGAAGACGCCTTCACCCCGGTATGGCTCCCCTTTATCACATTTACCTTTACCTTTTTACCTTTTACATGTCCAGTGAAGCTGAATTCTGGAAGGTTCAGAATAGACAAAAGAAATTTGGAAGGACCTTTCTACCTTAATTTTAAGACAAAGCCTCAAAACATTCATCCATATGCACTTATAAATAGGACATGTTGGTTCTTTGAATGTAAAACAAATGGCAATGGCATAGTTTGAGTGAACAGTTGTGTATTCAGAGCATCAGTGGCGTATGTATGCTTTGGGGAGGGGAATCCCCTGAGACAAGGAAGCAACTGTGTTATTTGTTCATCTATAAAGTTGCGCACTCAATGCCCTTTTACAGGGTTGACAAGGTCTTGGGAGAATTATTTTCCCAAGAAAAGTGTGAAATGCACCTACAAGGCAGATTGCTCATTTTGACTAATGTGACACCTCTGTCTTGAAGAAGCTCAGCCTGACCGTTCCCCCCCCCCCCTTCTTTAAAGCATAACGCTCCTTGGGAATTTAATATGGGAGAGTCAGATCAAAGTGCCCTTAGCAAGGCTGTTAATTTTAACACCTTTGTGATGAGTAGCAGGACTCACCTGTTGTAAAGCGCAGGTTGTGAAATTTATGACACTTATCTGCAACACCTACGCAGAGCATTAATGAGATGGCGATGGGTATTTTTGCACTGTGGCAATTTTTCATGATCTGCTATGTGGAAAGAGGACACCTTCACCAGCTAGCTGCCTGTCGAGGCCTCAGAGAGATGTAACTGCCATGATTGGATTAGACACCATAGAACTATATTTGGGAAATACGATAAGGAACAAGATCAGGAAGGCTGCGAAATCCCAGGGCAGATCGGCAGAGGGCCCACTATCAGGCAAGAAAAAGAAGAGGCTAGCAAAAGGTTGCAAGATACCCATGCAAAGGAGAGGAGGAGGAGGAGGAGGAGGAGGAACAAAACAAGCAGGTCAAGGAGTAGCTATTGAACCCATTGCCAGAAAAGAGTGCACAAATTTGCATTTATATTGCATCATGTTATATTCATGCCTATACACTAACTGATTTATTATTTCTTTCTAACCTTGGTTTCTCACATCCTAGTCCAACACTAGGAATCAAACAGAAACAGAGTCCATCTCACCATAGCAGGGAAGACTGTGACCTGTGTGCCTGCTCAGTCCAGTTACTCTCTCCAGGTACTCAGTCCAGCAAAGGTACTCGCTGCTGATGGGCAACTTCAAGACCCCTGCTCTCCCCTCTTAGGCTCTTTAAACTGGGCTCAGACCAGATACCCCTTAACTGAGGCAAGAGCTGCTTTCCATTCCTCCATTCCTTTCAAAATTGCTTGAGGATGTGTGTGATTGGCTCCCAGTCTTCTTCAGAGAGATATGCTAATTATTGCACCATTGTTGGGCCTGAGTTGGGATCCCCGTGATTGTTCCTTCTCCTTGATCGGCTACCTTCCCAGGCTGATGAACCCCATCTGCCCCTCACTTCCCTCTACAACACATGCAGTTAACCACCTTCTTGACGTTTGGACGCACTATTGGTCTTGTACAGTATGCTCAATCCACCACAGCCTGTCTTCACATGCAGGGGAAGTCCCTAATTCATGGAGAGTTTGATACCCATTGGCTACTCTCACCTGGTGTCAGGATGCTGTCAGTGGCTCCCGGCTGGTTGCCCAGGAAAGTATAAAGATGAAGGAAAGTTTCTTACAGTCCTTTTTTATTTCAGTCTTTATGGAGAGAAGCTATAGAACCCAGCCTCTTGGATAATGGCGTTGTCCTGCTTGAATCTTCACTCCCAGTCTCTCCCACTTCTTCATTCGTCATCATCATCACCTCCTCTACCGGTGCCACTAAGTGCCCTCTGCCTTTGAGCTCTTTGCTCTCCTACTTTTAAGGCTCACCGGGTTCTAGGAGATGGAGGGTCTGGGATACTTTCTAATGACAACGTGTAAGCCCTGTGTTGTTCTCGCTCGCCCATGATTTCCCAACATTTCCCCTCATCTGCCTCTGAGCTGCAACCTCCCTCAAACCCCTGCTGTAAATGTATACTGTCTTCTCTTCCTCCTCCCTGGAAGGGTCAGGATAGGGAGACGGTCTCCACCATTCCGCCTCTGCCCAGTTCCTGACACCTGGTTTAGCCAGCCACTTTAGCCTACTGACAAGTGGACAAACTACCCCAGAAAGAGCATGATGCGCCCCCCCCCGAGGTACAACCCTTCTCCTAACACCCCATACCCCGCCCCCGTGCTAGTAGGGCTATTTTATAATAATAATAATAATAATAATAATTTATTATTTGTACCCCGCCCATCTGGCTGGGCCTCCCCAGCCACTCTGGGCGGCTTCCACAGAAACCAAAAAACACTAAAATATCATACATTAAAAGCTTCCCTGAATAGGGCCGCCTTAAGATGTTTTCTGAATGTCAGGTAGTTGTCCATCACCTTGACATCCGATGGGAGGGCATTCCACAGGGCGGGCGCCACCACCGAAAAGGCCCTCTGCCTGGTTCCCTGTAGCTTCGCTTCTCGCAATGAGGGAACCGCCAGAAGGCCCTCGGCGCTGGACCTCAGTGTCCGGGCAGAACGATGGGGGTGGAGACGCTCCTTCAGGTATACTGGGCCGAAGCCGTTTAGGGCTTTAAAGGTCAACACCAACACTTTGAATTGTGCTCGGAAACGTACTGGGAGCCAATGTAGGTCTTTCAAGACCGGTGTTATGTGGTCTCGGCGGCCGCCCCCAGTCACCAGTCTAGCTGCCGCATTCTGGATTAGCTGTAGTTTCCGAGTCACCTTCAAAGGTAGCCCCACGTAGAGCGCATTGCAGTAGTCCAAGCGGGAGATAACTAGAGCATGCACCACTCTGGCCAGACAGTCAGCGGGCAGGTAGGGTCTCAGCCTGCGTACCAGGTGGAGTTGGTAGACAGCTGCCCTGGATACAGAATTGACCTGTGCCTCCATGGACAGCTGTGAGTCCAAAATGACTCCCAGGCTACGCACCTGGTCCTTCAGGGGCACAGTTACCCCATTCAGGACCAGGGAGTCCTCCACACCTGCCCGCCTCCTGTCCCCCAAAAACAGTACTTCTGTCTTGTCAGGATTCAACCTCAATCCATTAGCCGCCATCCATCCTCCAACCGCCTCCAGGCACTCACACAGGACCTTCACCGCCTTCACTGGTTCTGATTTGAAAGAAAGGTAGAGCTGGGTATCATCTGCATATTGATGGACACCCAGTCCAAACCCCCTGATGATCTCTCCCAGCGGCTTCATATAGATGTTAAAAAGCATGGGGGAGAGGACGGAACCCTGAGGCACCCCACAAGTGAGGGCCCAAGGGTCTGAACACTCATCCCCCACCACCACTTTCTGAACACGGCCCAGGAGAAAGGAGCGAAACCACTGTATAACAGTGCCCCCAGCTCCCAACCCCTCTAGACGGTCCAGAAGGAGGTTATGGTCGATGGTGTCAAAGGCCGCTGAGAGGTCCAGCAGAACTAGGAAACAACTCTCACCTTTGTCCCTAGCTCGCCGGAGATCATCAACCAGTGCGACCAAGGCAGTTTCAGTCCCATGATGAGGCCTGAACCCTGATTGGAAGGGATCCAAATGGTCCGCATCCTCCAGGCGTGCCTGGAGTTGTTCAGCAACCACACGCTCAATCACCTTGCCCAAGAATGGAAGATTTGAGACTGGGCGATAGTTGGCCACACTGGCCGGGTCTAAAGATGGTTTTTTAAGAAGCGGTTTAATGACCGCCTCTTTCAGCGGATCTGGGAATGTTCCCTCACAGAGGGAAGCATTCACCACCCCGCAGAGCCCATCGCCCAGCCCTTCCCGGCTAGCTTTTATAAGCCAGGATGGGCAAGGATCAAGGAGACAGGTGGTTGGTTTCACTCGTCCAAGCAGCCTGTCCACATCCTCGGGGGTAACGGATTGAAATTGATTCCATGCAACTTGACCAGACAGGGCTCCAGCACTCTCCCGCCCCAGCCCTGCTCCCACGGTGGTGTCTAGCTCCTTCCGAATATGAGTGATTTTATCTGCAAAAAACTTTGCAAAATCGTTGCAGGAGATCTTGGGGTCTTTACAAGGCCCCGATGGTAAAGGTGGTTCCGTTAAATTGCGGACCACCTGAAAGAGTCTCCTGCTACTATTTTCTGCAGATGCAATAGAGGCGGTGAAGAAAGTCTTCTTCGCCGTCGCTATCGCCACTTGGTAGGCTCGACGTTGAGCTCTAACCTGTGTCCGGTCAGATTCGGAGTGAGTTTTCTGCCACCGACGCTCTAGCCGTCTCAGCGATTGTTTCATCGCCCTCAGCTCCGAAGAAAACCACGGGGCTGTCCGGGCTCCATGCAATCGGAGAGGGCGCTTCGGAGCCAGACAGTCGATAGCCCTGGTTAACTCCGCATTCCAGCGGGCCACCAGGGAATCAGCTGAAAGGCCATCAACATGGGATAAAGCATCCCCTACCACTCTCTGGAAACCATTTGGATCCATTAAGTGGCGGGGGCGGACCATCCGAATTGGTCCCACCTCCCTGCAGAGGGGAAGGGTCGCGGAGAAGTCCAGTTGCACCAGGAAGTGATCTGACCATGGCACTTCTTTGGTTTCATTTTTACTTAGTGTCAGATCACCCACGTCGCTAGAGGTGAATACCAGGTCTAAGGCATGTCCATGACTATGGGTTGGGCCCAACTTATTCAGGGACAGCCCCATGGAGGCCATGCTTTCCACGAAGTCCCGAGCGGCCCCTTGTAAGGTCGTGTCGGCGTGGATGTTAAAATCCCCTAGGACGACCAGGCTAGGTGTCTCCAGGAGAACATCCGCCACGACCTGAAGCAGCTCGGGCAGGGAATCCTTGGTGCAGCGGGGAGGTCGGTACACCAAAAGGAATCCTGTACTGCCCCTATTGCCCAACTTCCAGAACATGCACTCAGAGAACTGGGTCTTCCCAATAGGACGCCTGGTGCAGACTAATGACTTCCTAAAAATCACTGCAACCCCCCCTCCCCGCCCACATGACCTGGGTTGCTGTGCGTAAGAGAAACCTGGTGGGCAAGCGGCAGCAAGGACGGGCCCATCTGTCTCATTCAACCAGGTCTCTGTCACACAAGTGTTGCCTCTCTGCACCCACATATACGTCTTGTTTTCACATTCAATTTATCTCGACAGGAAGAAATCTGCAGCCACAAACTATATTTTAGCCTCGGAGAGCAACTATAGGCTTAATAAATAATTAAGCATTGCGAGGAACTCGGTGACTCATTCACAAAGCTTGTGCTCTCTACTACCAAATTATTAATGTAGAGAGAGAAATTCACAGAATCTCCTCCAGACATTTTTCTGGCCGCCTTGTCGTCGTCATCGTAATCCTCAATTTTTTTTATGAAGCAGCTCTCACAAGAAGAGTAAACAAACCATCAATTTTGGGGTGCAACAAAAAACGTAAACATATTAATCGCATTTCATAAAGATGGTGTTTTGTATCCCCCGCTGGCAAGCTTAAAAATAAATAAATAATCATGTTCAAATGTTCCCTAACCATACTGGGGAGGATTCTATGCATCTTGAGCGACAGGAGTAGTCTTTGGCTTTGGAACTGTCCAGGGTCCTGACTTCCCAGACCAGGAAGAATTGGGCTGGGCAGAGAAGCAGGGATGATGTCACACACCTAAATGGTCTCTAGGAACCTTCATCTCAGCCAAGGTTCTCTTACTTTCCCCCCATCAAGTCATTGAGCTGGAGTGATAGCATTTCTCATTTTGAATTCCAAAATGTCTTTGTTACCCAGAGATATGCGCACGTAATATGAAGCATGATTTTGTACAGACTCCTTATGTTTCAATGCAGTGAAGAACACTTCTTTAAAATCAAAATGGTAATGACAAACGGGTGCCGTAACAAAATTAATTTATTTATTGAATTTATATACCGCCCTATACCCGGAGGTCTCAGGGCAGTTCACAGAACAAAATCAAAATATGAAACGACAACATATATAGTGGTACCTTGGTTCTCAAACTTAATTCATTCTAGGAGTCCTTACAAATCCTGAAACTGTTCAAAAACCAAGGCGTAGCTTCCAATTGGCTGCAGGAGCTTCCTGCATTCAAGCAGAAGCTGCGTCGGAAGTTCGGTTTCCGAAAAACATTTGCAAACCAGAACACTTACTTTCAGGTTTGCGGCGTTCCGGAGCCAAGCTGTTTGGGAGCCAAGCTATTTGAGTACCAAGGTGCCACTGTATAATCAAAACAAAAACAACAACCCAATAACAACCTCCCCTCAAAAAAAAAAAAGACCACATTTCAAATAGGATGTCAATCAAATCAATCAAAGGCCTAGTTAAAAAGGAACGTTTTTGCCGGGCGTCTAAAGGTGTATAATGAAGGCGCCAAAATGTAACAGCATGGAGTACACCTGTGGAAGACTCTAGTTAGTTGCCTATGTCCACTCCATTTCTTCTCCTCCAACATGTATCAGGTTTTTTCCTAAAGGTACTGGAAGGACAGATTGTGAAGCTGAGGCTCCAATACTTTGGCCACCTCATGAGAAGAGAAGACTCCCTGAAAAAGACCCGGATGTTGGGAAAGATGGAGGGCACAAGGAGAAGGGGATGACAGAGGATGAGATGGTTGGACAGTGTTCTTGAAGCTACCAACATGAGTTTGACCAAACTGCGGGAGGCAGTGGAAGACAGGAGTGCCTGGCGTGCTCTGGTCCATGGGGTCACGAAGAGTCGGACACGACTAAATGACTAAACAACAACAACAACAACAATTTATATTTCCACAAACAGTTGTGTTCCCCAAAGCCTGCTGGTCTCTCTCTCTCTCTCTCATGAAAGGTGCCATTATGGCTAAATAAGTATCAGTGCTCAGAGAATGAGCCAGAGATGTCTATGTGGGAAAAGGACAATAGGATTACACCAAGCACATTAAGAAGACTCCAAAGCCCAGATATTAATTCATCAAGCATAATAGATGGAAGAGATTAGGACTCCTTCCTTGCAAAGAAGCAAAATGCAGATTTCTATTCACTTCGGTAGTAATCATTGTTGCCCGTGTCTTGTGTCTGCGTTTTTAATTTCATAGCGCAAGTAAGATCCACGTAACACAGATGCATACTGATATGCCATCACAGAATGAATTGACAGAATGAATTCCTACAAAAGGCTTCAATATTTAAAAAGCATTATTAAGACTCAAGTCACATCCCCATCACCATAGCATATACATATACATAGGGCTTCGACTACAGAATTATTTATATAGTAAACTATCCAAATGTGTGCTTTTTTGTAGGCAGCCCCCCCCCCCCCGATCTGCAGATTTAAGGATTTCAATCTAAAATACTTCAATTGCTCTCTGGATCTGGTAGTTGCAACAGTCCTCTACAGTGGTACCTCGGGTTAAGTACTTAATTCGTTCCAGAGGTCCATTCTTAACCTGAAACTGTTCTTAACCTGAAGCACCACTTTGGCTAATGGGGCCTCCCACTGCTGCCACGCCGCCGGAGCACAATTTCTGTTCTCATCCTGAAGCAAAGTTCTTAACCCGAGGTACTATTTCTGGGTTAGCGGAGTCTGTAACCTGAAGCGTATGCAACCTGAAGCGTATGTAACTCGAGGTACCACTGTACAACTAACTAAAAAGCTACATAGGCATTTCTGTCCACTGTTCCTTGTTAAATGCTTTTTAAAACAGGCTTTGATTTTCATTTCCTTGTAGAACAGTAAGAATGTGTTCAAAAGCCTCAGGAACCAAAGGTGACTTGAAAATTCTTGCCTAATTAATCTTACTAGATGACATGATTTTCACACACATTTTCATGGGCAGGGACCATTGATGCACCAGAGTTAAGCTAGACCTGCACTTTCCATACAGCATTCAAAGAAAGTAGCACAAGCAGTAAAACTTGGCTTTGTTACAGTGGTGAAAGTTCCTAAATTACTGTTCTAGGAACTCAAGAGAGGCTTGTAACACCCATGTGGTCTCAAACCTCTTCACAGCTTGAGCTTTTGGGGTAGACTGGAAGGCGAACAAAAGCTTGATGGCTGTGTCCAGGCTTCCTCAACCTCGGCCCTCCAGATGTTTTGAGACATGGTGAGTTGAGGAAGCCTGACCTAGTCCCTCCCAAGACGAGCTAAGCCTGGCAGGACAGCTTACTCTATGGTTTTAACCCCTTCATGCATTAATTAAACTTCAGCATATTGGTTATATGAGACTGGTTATCCCTCAAATATGACAAAGAGCATTTATCCTGAATACATTTTGATTTGCTTGCAAGTTTATATGTCCTCCTGCTGATCATTCATTCATCCCACAATTTTCATATCATGCGTTTCCCCATCACATTTATTTATTTATTTATTTATTTATTTATTTATTTATTTATGAATGAGTTTGTTAGTCACTTTATCTTGCCCAGGGCAACCCAAAGTGGCAGACAGACAGACCAAAAACCCAACATAGAAATATCAAAACCAAAAGAAAAAAGAAATACTTTTAAAACACCCCATCACAGTTAAATGTTTTTGCCAGCATGCTTTTATTGTGCATCTCCTTTGCCTGAGGATCCTGCTTTCTGCTACTGAAAATGACTGCACCAGCAGAAAACAACTGCACCAGCAGAACGGCAACATTAGATGCTGATCATGGACAGGCCCTTGCTTAAATCCCAGCAATATTCCACAATATTTCATTATCAATAGCAAAGTTTCCCCAAAAAGCAGGCAAGGATTCTGGCAAGGGATTGCTTTGTAGTGCTTCTAAACCAGGGGTAGGCAACCTAAGACCTGGGGGCTGGATGCAGCCCAATCGCCTTCTCAATCCGGCCGCAGACAGTTCAGGAATCAGCATGTTTTTACATGAGTAGAATGTGTCCTTTTATTTAAAATGCATCTCTGGGTTATTTGTGGGGCATAGGAATTCGTTCACTTTTTTCTTCAAAATATAATCCAGCCCACCACATGGTCTGAGGGATGGTGGACTGGCCCACGGCTAAAAAAAGGTTGCTGATACCTGTTCTAAACCCTAGAAGAGAATGGAGAACCAGAACATGCTCAGCTAGAAGTCCCATCATCCCTGATTCTTGGTCATGGTAGCTGGAGCTGATGGGAACTGGAGTCTGGCAACTTCTTAAAGAGCCAGAGGTTCCATTATCCTTGCCTTGTGGGGTCTTCTAGGGTAGTTTCTACGGCACACAACACTTTAATTTAGCTACTCTTTGAAGGTGCTTTGCCATTTCCCAATATCCTTAGAACACATTTCAACTTTGCCTCACATTGGGAAATGACTATTATTTAGAAGGACCAGGAATGTACCATGATGCTGAATGCCTTCAAATTGCTGCTCTTATCTTCTTCCTGGAGCCAGATAACAGAACTCAAGGTAGAAGGTTGAAGAGATACGGCAAATTGCCTCATTTAAGTGGTGTAAGTAGACCGTGTGGTTTCAAAGAAATCTCAGATTGAACAAGAAATGGCATATCATGGGTCTGAGCAGCACCCTGGTGTATAAATGTCTTATCTTCAGCTGCAGAATAACAAAGCAAAGCTACACGGCAGTGTGATAAGCTTATACTTTATGCTGCTTTGAAGACATGTTCACACACGATCCTATCAATGTTTCCTCAGAAAAAGGTCTCACTGAATTCAATAGAACACGCTCCCAAGAACACACATTTAGGATCACAATCCACACAAATCCTTATATGACACTTTTTGAGTTTCTGGCTATCTATATAATTAGTGATGTTGCCAAGACTCATATTTCTGTGTTTTCATATATAAGCCTCAGGGACTCGTAACATTTACCTCAAATATGAAGCCCAGAAATAGATGACAAACTATTTTCCAATGTTAGGGAGAGTGAGTAGCTTGGCTTGTTTTGCTGACACAGTCTAGGAGAATAATTATCTGTAGAATCACAGAAGAGGAGCCTTTCCAGGGAGCCTTACTTGGAAGCAAACTCCACTGAAATTGGTGGGGATCAAACACGATTCAGAAATTGCAATTCCATGCAAACCTACTTTGAGGCGATCTCATGGAGAACTTTCAAGTAAGGGTACAACCCTGTGCACGTTCTCCGATAGACTCAACACTTCTGAGTTAAATATGCCCAGGGTCAGACTACATACCTGCTGGAGAGAGAGTGCCCTCAATTCCAGCAATGCCAATGAGTTCTTAACCTGAGGTACCACAGCAAATATAAAACAAATAAGTGTTGGCAATGTAAAGAGAAAGAAGGTTCTTTTTATCATGTGTGGTGGTCTTGTAGTAAGGCTGAAGCTTACTGGGAAATGATATATAATGAAATGAGAAAGATGTTTAAAATAATGTTTGTAAAGAAACCAGAAGCTTTTTGGGGGGGAATTATAGCGACAGAACTATCTAAACTGCAAAGGAACTTATTCATGTATGTGATTGCAGCGGTAAGAATGTTACTTGCCCCAAAATGGAAAAAAGCAGAAGTCCCAGCAAAGGAAGAATGTATACAAAAACTTATGGAATATGCAGAAATGGTGAAACTTACCGGAAGGATAAGAAATCAAAATAACAAACTTTTTATAAAAGAATGTAAATGGTTTATTAAATATTTACAAAAAACTGCAAACAGATTAAACACATTGGCAGGATTATTGTAATAACCTGCAGTTTCATAAGAGCATATATTTAAAGAAGATGAATAAATGAGCAAATTAAGTTAATTTGGATATGCAGAAGATATTTAAAATAAATTGAAGGAACTGCAGAAAGAGGGAGAAGGGAGTCAAGTTTAGAAATGTTAAAATGACTGTAAAATCCATGAAATGTATAAATATGAAAAGTATAAATAAATAAAAATAAATAAATCTGGGCCTGTGATGCAGGCAATCTGGACTTTCCCCAAGTTTACGAAAAGTTCCTCTCCACGTAAAGAAAATGGGCTCTGTGCGATGCAAGTCATCAGTCTGGACTTTTGCTACTTTGCTATGAGGACACTTTTGGCCCAGGGCTGGTCCTAGTGGATCAGGCCAAAGGTCCATCTATTCCAGAATCCTGGTCCCACAGTGGCCAGCCAGATACCCATGGGAAGTGCAGAACCTAGTCATTTTGACACTTTGGCACCCTATTTGCAAAATTTAACCATTCCAAAATACAGGTGCGCTTTCACTTTCGCGAGATTGAATCTACTTCCTTCGGCTGTGCTCAAGGGTCGATTTAAAAAAATTCCACTGGAAAAATGGTTACGTGCCTGTGGAGACGGCAGTGTTGAGTCAGTGGCTCATGTGATTCTGGCTTGCAGTCTTTATAAAGATTTGAGGAGTGAGGTTATTACCCCTCTATTATTGTCCATGCCTGGTCTCTCAACCATCGCTAGAATGTCCTTTCTTTTGGCAGATCAAGATGAACAGGTGACAGCAAAAACGGCAAGGTTTTTAGTGAGGGTAATTAGAATAAGATCTATTATTTGATTATTGATGTAAACCCCCCAAATGTATTTTCTATTGTTAAGTTTTTACCTCTATCCTCAGTACATTTTATTTTATTTTATTGCTATGGCTAGTGGCTGGTGCAAATAAAGATTCTTCTGGTTCTCAGAAGCAGGACATGAGTGCAACAGCACTCTCTCTACTTGCAAATCAGGTCGGGATCGCGCTTGTAGGCCTTCAGGCCAGTAACTATGGTGAATATTTTGCATCTTGTGTGAGACCACTGGGCCGTCACTTTGGTTCCCCTAGGATTTATGTTGGGATGTCACTTGGACAGGAAGAATGATGAGAAAAGGCCACTCTTCAGGAACAAAAGCAAGTTATTTCAAAGGGAATTGAAACCTGGAGAAGAAGTCACATGGCGATTATGTATTAAATACAAAATGCTTCCAGAAAATTAAACCTGTATCTATAAGAAGTGTGGGATTGTGTTATCAAGTGAAATGAGGAAATGAAGAAATATATGTGCACTTTTCAGCCAGTTAAAGTGCAATCCTGAAGGACTATCTCTGTGTATGAACAAGCTTGTACCCTGCTCTCAGGCACACTTCCATTAGCCATACAATTTTGGTAGATACCAGATACGGGCCCTTTTTGGTGATGACGCTGCAATTGTGGAATTCCTTTTTTCATTCCTTTAAAATAAAAAATGTCTTAATATCCCACTTAAAAAAACCAAAAATCTCAGCAACGGGTATTCCGGGTCACCCCACAGATGCTTTACCACTGAGCTACAGCCCCATCAAGGATTTCTTTGCTGCACTGGAACAACTCTTGAGCTGTCCAGTAGGATGACGCCAACACAAGGCCATTCTGTTCTGTTTCGTTTCAGCACTACATGTTCTTTGCTGTATGTTATTCTCAGAGCAGAGAGGTAGAAACTGGCTTTTTTACTTGTGTGTTTTGCACTTTATGGACAAGATGGGTGCACAAAGCCCACTGTTCTCGCTAACCCATAATTTATACAAGGGCCTATTCTGCATTTCACAAAGCATATAGACAGAGCCTATTCATCTGAGGCTTGAACACTTTGCCATGTGATTCCTTTCATGCCTAAAGAAAAGCTTATCAGTGGTTTGCTAACTCTTCTCGCCATGCGGCAAATTAAAACAATTAGCAAACAAAAGGCCGGGTACTTTCTGCAGAAGCTTCTGAAGTACAAACAGAGAAAGCCAAGGCTAGGGTGTTTTTCTGTCTCTTATAAAAGGCATTTATCATGTGACAGAATATAATTTGGGAGGCAAGAGAGAGATCTAATAGCAGTCCACTTGCCAGGACTATGCATGAAAAGCCATTAAGGGAGAAGGTTAACCCCTCTTCCTATCAGACACTCAAGCAAGCAAATGTTGATTCACCCAGTAATGAAGAATATTTGTTTAGCAGAGAGAAATGAACTGCACACAGCATGGCAAACAGACTGAAGAGGCCATAACTCATCCTCATGGTCAAATTACCCCTGGGTCTTCTCCTCTGAGGTTGAGCACTCCGGGGCAGTTCCCTGGAGAACTTGCAGGCCTCCACAGGATCTGAGGGAGGCTGATGTTATTGGCTTCCCAGTTCTCACCAGCCCCAGCTAGTATGGCCAATGGAAGCTTTCTCAACACAATCTTCTGAAGGCCTCGAGGCAATGGGGAAGGCATAGGGCTAGAGTCAAGTGTGCAGTGCACCAAGGGTATTTCTCCTCCTCCTCCTTTGGCGATCACTCGTAGCCGAGTAAGATTGTCTTCCATGAACACAGTTTTAACAGTGAGTCTGTAAGTGACTATGGAGGCCAATTCTGGATCCACACGTCCTCCGATAAAAACCAGAGACATCACCTTGCCAACAAAGGTCCGTATAGTAAAAGCTATGGTTTTCCCAGTAGTGATGTATGGAAGTGAGAGCTGGACCATAAAGAAGGATGATCGCCGAAGAATTGATGCTTTTGAATTATGGTGCTGGAGGAGACTCTTGAGAGTCCCATGGACTGCAAGAAGATCAAACCTCTCCATTCTTCAGGAAATCAGCCCTGAGTGCTCACTGGAAGGACAGATCGTGAAGCTGAGGCTCCAATACTTTGGCCACCTCATGAGAAGAGAAGACTCCCTGGAAAAGACCCTGATGTTGGGAAAGATGGAGGGCCCAAGGAGAAGGGGATGACAGAGGACGAGAAGGTTGGACAGTGTTCTTGAAGCTACCAACATGAGTTTGACCAATCTGCGGGAGGCAGTGGAAGACAGGAGTGCCTGGCGTGCTCTGGTCCATGGGGTCACGAAGAAGAAGAGTTTGGATTTGATATCCCGCTTTATCACTACCCGAAGGAGTCTCAAAGCGGCTAACATTCTCCTTTCCCTTCCTCCCCCACAACAAACACTCTGTGAGGTGAGTGGCGCTGAGAGACTTCAAAGAAGTGTGACTGGCCCAAGGTCACCCAGTAGCTACATGTGGAGGAGCGGAGACACGAACCCAGTTCCCCAGATTATGAGTCTATCGCTCTTAACCACTACACCACACTGGCTCCCAGAAGAGTCGGACACGACAAAACGACTACACAATAACAGGTTTCTGGGCAGGAGTTAATCACGGTGAGGGTTTACCAAGTGCACCTTCCTCTTAGCACATTTCTCCCTTTCGTCCTGAGTTCGAGCTTCTTCAAAGCCCATGACACCTTTGGTAAAGGCCTGGCTATGTAAAATTTTGTCTAAAATGTATAAATTGCTGCACAATTTATACATATGAGCACAATTTCTGTTCTCATTCTGAAGCAAAGTTCTTAACCCAAGGTACTATTTCTGGGTTAGCAGAGTCTGTAACCTGAAGCGTATATAAACTGAAGTGTTTGTTACCCGAGGTACCACTGTACGCACAAACCTCACTCACACTCCTGGCATGTGCTTTCCTAGCAACCACTCAAGCTTATCTGTTGTTCTTGAGAAGTAATTAAAACCTAAAAGGCAGAAGATCTTCTTGCTACCCTTCAAAATAGGTTACAAACACATACCCCCCAACATTTCTCCAATGAAAATAGGGGTGTTTTAGTACATACCCACCAACATTTCTCCTAAGGAAAAGCGGGGCATTCCAGGATCAAATCTGAAACCAAGATGGCTTCTGTAAATCCGGGACAATCCCTGGAAAACAGAGATACTTGGAGGGTCTGCCAACACATCTTTGCTAATTATGAATAGATTAGAACAAAGAGATTATATATATATATATATATATATATATATATATATATATATGCTTTCGTAGATTTTCACGGGTACAGGAATGTAGGTTTTGGTGTCTTCGGGTGTCTTCCCGTGTAAGAGTTGGGGTGTCTAGGCGACGTTTCGACGAGGTCTCACTCGTCATCTTCAGGCTGGTGCTTTCGGCTTCTGTTCTAGTAACAAGAAGCCGAAAGCACCAGCCTGAAGATGACGAGTGAGACCTCGTCGAAACGTCGCCTAGACACCCCAACTCTTACACGGGAAGACACCCGAAGACACCAAAACCTACATATATATATATATATATATATATATATATATATATATATATATAGTTGATTTTTCAAATGAAAGTTTTACAATCACATGTCCAGCATACATCATAAAAACAAAATTCAAAAGAATCTCGACTTCCCTCCTCCCCTTTGTGGGTCCTATTGTTAATCGTTTCCTCCTGCATCTTTTATAATAATCCAGATCTTCTACATCTCCATTACAGTGGTACCTCGGGTTACATACGCTTCACGTTACATACACTTCAGGTTACAGACTCCGCTAAGCCAGAAATAGTGCTTCAGGTTAAGAACTTTGCTTCAGGATGAGAACAGAAATCGTGCTCCGGTGGCGTGGCAGCAGCAGGAGGCCCAATTAGCTAAAGTGGTGCTTCAGGTTAAGAACAGTTTCAGGTTAAGAACGTACCTCCGGAGCAAATTAAGTACTTAACCCGAGGTACCACTGGATATCCAAATTTCACCATTAAACTGTGTTATTCCAATCCTACTAACGGTTTTAACGGTTTACAGTGATTTTTAAGATAAATTATAAATTTTCCCCATAGAAGAGACAGATTTGATCCATGTTTTCAAAAGCATCATACATGACTATGCCATAAGTGTAATGTCTCCAAGAACCATTAACGTTCACGGTGGCCAAATATGCACGTTGGCCCTAGTGCTTCTGCGTATTAGGGTTGCCAGCTTACTAAAATCATGTTCATAGATTCGAAATGAATTTTAATCGTGACAAAGCCATGTGTAGCAGCTGAAGGCTCAGTTTTAGTATAGCACTGGGCACATTCAATGCCACATGGCTAAGTTCTTGCTTGCTGGCATCAGGTATAAATGAGGCCTGATTTGTCTCCATTCCCAGTCGCATCACACCCCGCTGCTGCATGAGCTGCGTATAATGAAGTTATACCACTTCTCTCCGTGAACTTTGTAGCTAATGGGAACTGAACAATATGTAAATTTCTCTGGATTGCACCCAACATCTGGATCCACATTGTTACAAATTCAAAAGCAAGTATTTCAGTTCACATACCCCTGCTTTGAATTTAGATAAAATGGTCAGATTTGCAAATCTCTGAAGAGAAAGAGAAAGGGGCGGCTGAACTATGCTAACTGGTGAATGTATTACCATTTCAAAGCCCCTTTTATCTTTCTAGGGCTTTGAAATTATAATCATCATAACACGCAGTACAGTTTCAATACTCTCTTAATGTTTCTTATTCCTGTTTTCATTTAAAGTCTCATAATTTGGGGCACTGAACTCATGAGGTCTGAATGCATGCAATATTGAACCGAAGAATGGGGGGGAATGGAAAAATAACCTATCCCACCCCCCACAAAAATCACAATTTTAAAATTGAAGAATGACTGGAAGAGAAAAGGTATTGTTTATGTAAGTTCCTGAACCCATAATGACTTTTGCTAACACCAGGCTCAGTCTAACAGGTATGTTTTATTTGGAATCGCAGCAGTGAAGGGTTGTGCCATTTCAAGGAAAGCTCCAATAAAAGGATTTAACTATTAAATAAAACCATTGAAATTTTCACATGAAGTTTCAATAAAAAGAAGCAAATTTTCTCCGGGACACTTTGATATCCCCATGCAGGATGAAAATGCAATTAAAATTCTTGAATGAAATAATAATCATCATCATCAAACCTTTTATTGGCATCACATACAAACATCCAAAACAAATCAATACAGAATTACCACTTCCCCAGTGGCACAAAACATTTGCTAAAAGAAAGGAGGCAGAGCAATCTATCGTCACATCTTTAGGTCTCCAGGGAGATCAGACGTCTGCAGTGTATTTCAACGACAAAAAACCAAATAGAGATATTTAGCCACTAACTTGGTGAGCTCCTGATCATTCCCCAGGAATAGAAAATGTATGACCTCCAACTCTGGTTTCCATTTGGGGATACAGAGTTGATCTAGAAATTGCTGGTGGAGATCAGCATATAGTTTACATATGTGTAAGAACCATATGTGTAAGAACATATGAGATCAGCATATAGTTTACATATGTGTAAGAACCATATGTGTAAGTGTTAAGTTGTGGGTGAACATATCAGACGACACAGCGATTCTTCAAACAGCTCTTGTTTATTCACAGGCCAGAACAGAACAGAACTGAAGGGTTCAGCCAGCCTGCTTATATAGAGCTCCAGAACAATGCAACAGTAACCACTTTCTGTAACTATCCAATCACTGAACATCACTTTCAATCCCCTATTTGCATATGTGGACCTGAGTGAAAACTATCTACAGTATCCCCCTGCTGGCCCAGGGTGAGAACTTCAGTACATAACAGTAAGGGTTTCCACCAGGTGGTCTTCACATTGACAAGTTCTTTCTCCTTCCACCCTGACTGAGAAACTTCCCCAAAGGAGGTTTGACGGATTTGAATTAAACCTGGCCAGCAAAAATACTCTTCTTTCTTGAGGGTTAAGCAGAAATTCAAGGGAATTGTGGTTAGTTTCATGTGCCCAAGAAAGTTGAAAATAAAGGTGAAATAATGTAGAGTATGCTAACTAGCTACCTCAGGTATACTGAAAGTCAAAGATTGCTTTTAAATGTTTTAAGAATATTCTAGAATATATATCACAGCAGAGAAAAGGGTGTGTTTCTTTTTCATCTTATGATTTATTTTTCCAAATGAAGTTTCAGTTTCTCCTTGAGTAGGTTTCATGTGCCAAAGTGTTGTTTTATTGTGGCATCCTGTAGAAATTTCCAGTGAAACCCAGATGCCTTTGTTGCTGTAGTTGAGCTAGCTGCTCTAGAACAGAACTTCATATCCTTCAAGTGTCCTGATTTTTCCAGAACATCCCAGAATTACAGAAGCCATCCCAGTGTCTGAATTTATCCTGAGACATCCCATTTCTCCACTCCAGAGCCACCACTGCCGGCACTGCCATTTGCAGTAGTACCGTACTCTTGCACAAGTCAACATCAAAAGATGTGCAACCCGAATTTCAACATGTGGTTGAATTTAACAGCTCAAAGATGTTTTGAACTGGGAGGAAAGGACTTCTGCATGTGCCACAGAACTTCCTCTTCTGTCCTGCCTCCCATGCCTCAAAATCAGTTCTGGAGCGTTGGGGGTACTCTGTGTAGGAGAAATTGGAGGCGCAGAAATCCTGTTGCCCAAGCAGAACTCGACTGGTGCAGCGCGGGATACAAAGCACTGTATTTACATTGAAATGGTCATAGATAAAGGTGTAAGTTTCCAAAAAAGCCCCAGCATTCAATGCCATATTCCAAACTGTCTTAATAGAGGGTACAACAAATAGCAGGTGCCCCCAATTTCATCTATCCCTCAGTGCCGTATTTGCAGAATCTTTTTGCAGAATATCTTTTTAAATAAAGGATGAAGATTTTGCCCATTTTGCCCCCATCCCAGTAATTTGTACCATTCCCAGTTGCAACATACCTACTTTCCCACCTTAATGATACGTTTCCAATGCATGAAGTTTACACATGCACAGCGCAGTCCGACACATGTCTACTGAGGTGTAAGCTCCACTGAGTTCAATGGGGCTTACTCCAAGGTAAGTGGGTAGAGGTTTGCAGCCTCAGACAAGGAAGAAACTAACATCGTAGCAATAGCTGCAGGAAAACAGGAAACACCATCAATTCTCCAAACACTGAGATCATCTCAATACTGTAGCTGGCAGTGTTGTAATTTAAAAGTGTTCTGTTATACGTATAAGCAAACTCAGAGGTCTCATAATTTCCAACTTGGCAAGCAAGCAAAGCCAAAATCGTTAGGGTGGTTTTTGCTTTTTTTAAACTAGAGATGTGAGCTTTGAGAGTGGTTTTATAAATGCTACAATGACAAACAGGAGCATTCTAACATGCCAGCAGATATTTATTTAACCAAAGAAATAGCAGTGTTATGGTCCAAAATGATTAATAAGTAATGTCAAAATTCCCAGACTGCTCTTCAAATCAAGCACAATCAATGTAGAGACAGCCACTGATGCCTGTTGCCTGTTGTGAGGTACAGCAAGACTCAGGTTCATACAACACCACTTCCCATCCCTCCTGATGGGAGGGGTCAGGCCCACTAGCAACACTTCCCATATGCCCACTGGCCAGGCAGACCTGCAGCCATGCTTTCACTGTTCCCTGATTGGCCAGAAAGGAGGTGGAGGATCCATCTCTTAGGAAATCTAAGGAACCATTGATCACCAGGTAGAGACAATGCTTGTGTTGAGTTTCTGGAGGCGGTCGGAGGATGGATGGTGGCTAATCAAATCAGTTTGAGGTTGAATCCTGACAAGACAGAAGTACTGTTATGGGGGGACAGGGGAGGGCAGGTGTGGAGGACTCCCTGGTCCAGAATGGCGTAATTGTGTCCCTGAAGGACCAGGTGTTCAAACTGGGAGTCATTTTGGACTCACAGCTGTCCATGGAGGCGCAGGTCAATTATATATCCAGGACAACTGTCTACCTGCTCCATCTGGTACACAGGCTTAGACCCTACCTGCCCGCAGACTGTCTCGCCAGAGTGATGCATGCTCTGGCTATCTCCTGCTTGGACTACTGCAATGCACTCTAAGTGGGCCACCTCTGAAGGTGACGTGGAAACTACAATTAATCCAGAATGCAGCAGCTAGACTGGTGACTGGGAGTGGCCGCCAGGACCACATAACACTGGTCCTGAAAGACCTACATTGGCTCCCAGTATGTTTCCGAGCACAATTCAAAGTGTTGGTGCTGACCTTTAAAGCCCCAAACGGCTTCAGTCCAGTATACCTGAAGGAGTGTCTCCACTCCCATCGTTCAGCCCAGACACTGAGGTCCAGCTTCGAGGGCCTTCTGGCGGTTCCCTCACTGCGAGAAGTGAGGTTACAGGGAACCAGGCAGAGGGCCTTCTCAGTAGTGGCGCCCGCCCTGTGGAACACCCTCCCAGCAGATGTCAAGGAAATGAACAACTATCTGACTTTTAGAAGACACCTGAAGGCAGCTCTGTTCAGGGAAGTTTTTAATGTTTGGTGTTTTATCATGTTTTTAATATTTTGTTGGGAGCCGCCCAGAGTGGCTGGGGAAACCCAATCAGATGGGCGGTGTATAAATAAATGATGGTGGTGGTGATGATGATGATGATGATGATGATGATGATGATGATAGAAATAGAGGTGCATGCCTATGCTGGCTGTGTGCAAGGGAAGAAGGCATTTGCACCCATCAAGGAGCTCTTGCTTTTCCCCAGACCAGAAGAGTGAATTCAACTCCTCTCAGGAATGGCAACTAGGGTACACCAGGATATGTTTCTTCTGCCATTCTTGCAAATACCCTGTGCTTTACACAGCCACTTGTGGAGTCCGAGGTGGTTTTAGGGTAGCACAACCACTGCGACCGCACTGGGCACCAGTCTGCACGGGGCGCCACAACAATGCTGTGGAACAGGGTGTGAGAGGCAGGGGGCACCAATTTTTAACATCACATGGGGCACCACTGAAATTTGCAAAGAGTTAAGGGGACTTGAGAACTTGATGACAGAAAACAGCCTTGGGTTAAATAGACACATGTATGACAAGGAACGCGGGACGCGGGTGGCGCTGTGGGTTAAACTTGCTGATCAGAAGGTCGGCGGTTCGAATCCCCGTGACGGGGTGAGCTCCCGTTGCTCGGTCCCTGCTCCTGCCAACCTAGCAGTTTGAAAGCACGTTGAAATGCAAGTAGATAAATAGGTACCGCTCCAGCGGGAAGGTAAACAGCGTTTCCGTGCGCTGCTCTGGTTCACCAGAAGCGGCTTAGTCATGCTGGCCACATGACCCAGAAGCTGTACGCCGGCTCCCTTGGCCAATAAAGCAAGATGAGCGCCGCAATCCCAGAGTTGGCCACAACTGGACCTAATGGTCAGGGGTCCCTTTACCTTTACCTTTATGACAAGGAAAGGGTTAAATACACGCATGCGTGCGCACACACGCACACATGGCCATCTTCACTATTGCTATTCTTTGTTGTAACATCTGCAACAAAGCCCTTCGAACCATTATGGGAAAGAAACTGCTTGCATTATGGAAAAGAAACTGCTTGCAATATATGTACCTACATTCCATCTTGCCCCCAAGGCTTGAAGGTGATGCATAGCATCTTTCTCAAAGAAGCACATTTTAATTGTCAAGACTGTTTGCTCAACAGTGCGCAGTCTGTCAGCACATATCAGTACTCGGTTGAAAAGTATCCCTCTGCCCACACAGATTCAGATGTCAGATACATCCATTGTGATTTGTCTTAAATGAATCTTGACAATACTGGAGCTTGTAGCACCCTCCCCCACGTTTTATAGGCAAGCTGCAAACAATACCTGCCAGGCATTAGTAAACCAATTCCTGGAAGCAAAGTTCAGTTTTGTGGACACATCTACAACAGCCCTTTATTAGGGACACACCGAGTGTGTTGGCTTTGCACCAAAGTAAGTACCTAATAAGGGACACAGGTGGCGCTGTGGGTTAAACCACAGAGCCTAGGACTTGCCGATCAGAAGGTCAGCGGTTCAAATCCCCGCGACAGGGTGAGCTCCCATTGCTCGGTCCCAGCTCCTGCCAACCTAGCAGTTCGAAAGCACATCAAAGTACAAGTAGATAAATAGGTACCGCTCCAGCGGGAAGGTAAACGGCGTTTCCATGTGCTGCTCTGGTTCGCCAGAAGTGGCTTAGTCATGCTGGCCACATGACCCGGAAGCTGTACGCTGGCTCCCTCGGCCAATAAAGCGAGATGAGTGCCGCAACCCCAGAGTCGGCCACGACTGGACCTAATGGTCAGGGGTCCCTTTACCTTTAAGTACCTAATAAACTCATTGGTAGCCAGTGCAGTCGAACCAGGATCGGTGTAACATGCTCAAACTGTCTTGCTCCGGTGAGCAACCTGACCACTGAATTCTGCACCAGCTGGGTATGTCTCAGTATCTGCTTTAGATACAGAAGGTCACAGGTTCAATCCTGGGCACCTGCAGGTAGGGTTGAGAGACACCAGCATAAAACCCTGGAGAACTGCTGCTTTCCAGTGTAGACAATACTGAGCTGGATGGACCAGGGGTCTGATTCAGTATAAGGTAGCTTCCTATGTTCCAGTCTATTGTTTTGCAAGTTTGAGAATACCAGTTGCCCCAATCCCCTTGTACCAAGATGAATCTGGAAAGAGCCAGTCTTGTGTGTTTATCCTCAAATGGAACACATTCCCAATAAGGACTATACAAAGAAAGTTGTGCCAGGTTTACTCATCTCATCCTATCACACAGGGTCCTGCAACAGTTCTTTCCTTTATGAGTAATTGGATCTGATGGGCCTGTGTCAAAGGATTGGTTATTTTGAACAGACCAGATGGAATAAGCTGCCCTGAGTTACTTCTAATGAAATATCTCAGGGGAATCCAAAATATTAGGTTAGCCTTAATAAGATGACAGTGAGCACATGGCAAGTGAGAACTGAATGCCAAGAGGCATTTCCAAAAAGTAAAGCAACCAGTCTTGCCAGAGAAAGCAGCCGAGCCAGCAGAGGAAGTCTAGCAGAAAGTGGAAGAAACCAGGTCAGCGGTAAAAAAAGCTGAACATAAAGAAACTATCTCCAACATCTGAACTATTAGTATGTAGCTGAAAAGACTGTGATCCTCATACTATCCTCACTACTATCAGTGCCAAATCTTTATTTTAAAACTGCTGTCTCTTTAGTAAGGTTGAATATACAGCAGGAGTTCCAAAACTGTGGTCCATGCCCACCCTTCATTCACGTGGTCTGTGGCATTCTCACGTTAAATGGACAAGTTGATTTCTAATTGCATTTCTATAGCTTCTTTTGTTTCTTATATTGTATGTTATCATATTACGATTTGAATTGTATGGATCCAAAACAAAAAAACCTATGGCCTGTGTTGCTTAGACCTCAGTTTGCCATAGGGGCATAACCTTACATTTCTAACAAATCTTAGGTGGCCATGTGTCCTACTTTACAAAACACAGTCCTCTCTTTGAAGGGCTGTCTGATTAAAGATGAAGAACACTAAGAAGGAAAGTCTGGGGCTTTGAACACACCCATGAAAAGCCAGCAGTTAGAAAGTAGCCTGCTCAGCTGCATGGCTCATCTGGTCAGCATTTTCCCCACCATTATGAGAGATGTGTGGCATGTCTGCTTAGATTATACCTATACTTTCTGATTTTTCTTCTACACATGCAAATCAGCACATGCAAATTGTACACAAACCTCTTTCTGGCAGCGTGTTTCCACTTCTTCTTTTTAAGTTGCATTGACTTGAAGGCTAGCCAAACTCACCAGGAACATAGGAACATGTCGGCTAAGTTTTAGAACAATAGGTCCTTGGGGAGCTATCTGCTTGCTTTGGTTTTGCCCATTTTGCCATGAATTTAGGACGTGGGTGGCGATGTGGGACGCGGGCAGTGCTGTGCGTTAAACCACAGAGCCTAAGACTTGCCGATCAGAAGGTCAGCTGTCCGAATCCCTGCAACGGGGTGAGCTCCCGTTGCTCGGTCCCTGCTCCTGCCAACCTAGCAGTTCGAAAGCATGTTGAAGTGCAAGTAGATAAATAAGTACAGCTCCAGCGGGAAGGTAAACGGCGTTTCCACACACTGCTCTGGTTTGCCAGAAGCAGCTTAGTCATGCTGGCCACATGACCCAGAAGCTGTACGCCGGCTCCCTCGGACAATAAAGCGAGATGAGCGCCGCAACCCCAGAGTCGGCCACAACTGGACCTAATGGTCAGGGGTCCCTTTACCTTTACCTTTAGGGTTGCCATATTCCAAAGAACAAAAACCCAGACACATTTGGGGGCACCCACTCCCGCATCTCCATTGCTCTCCACCCCCCTGCCCCTGACCCCTTCCTCACTCACCTGCTCACCCCCCCTCCCTCTCCCCTCTTTGCTGTCTTTGGCCCCCTGCTCAAGAGATACTGCATCTCTCTAGATGATGTGAGAATGAGCAGCCCCGGGAAGATCACACCAGGTCACACCAGAAACTGTGCAAGGCCTAGCGTGCGCTCCAAAATAAATAAAATTAAATTAAAAACCCCAACCCAAGACACTTCACATCAAATGCAAAAATCCACCTGGATGGGCATGCTGGCCCCAAGAAAGAGAGCATGCCTGGGGAAACCCAGACGTATGGCAACCCTAAACTAAATAGGACAAATATCATCAAAGGTTAAAAAAAAAAGGGTAAAGGACCCCTGGACGGATTACTCCAGTCAAACTTGACTATGGGGTGCAGCGCTCATCTCGCTTTCAGGCCAAGGGAGCTGGCATTTGTCCACAGACAGCTTTCCGGGTCATGTGGCCAGCATGACTAAACCACTTCTGGCAAACAGAACGCTATGAGGGAAACCAGAGCGAATGGAAATGCTGTTCTCCTTCCCACCACAGTGGTACCTATTTATCTACTTGCACTGGCATGCTTTTGAACTGCTAGGTTGGCAGAAGCTGGGACAGAGCAACAGGAGCTCACCCCACCACACAGATTCGAATTACTGACCTTCCTATAGGCAAGCCCAAGAGGCTCGGTGGTTTAGACCACAGCGCCATCCGCTCCCTTAAATATCATCAATCACTCTGTTCCCACTGACCACGTTCTTCTGCCCTTTGGTGTTGCTCCTCAGCTAAAGGATGGTTTTATGTCAAAACAAGAGCACGTTGTGACAGCATCCTTTGTGGCATCTTGGTCTTATTTTCCATACGAAATGTAAGCACCATGGCAGCATGGGGTGTGTGGCAGAATTGCTGGGGGAAGGAGAATGTGTCTTACTGGAAAGACAGAGAACCCACAGCATTAAGACGCCCAGAAACCCTCACCAGGCCTCATATTTGTTTCTTTTTCTTCAAAAACCCTGCTGTTCTGTTTCGTAGCTTTTTGACTGAAATAAAGCTAGGAGGACCTCTAGAGGTGAAAGGATGCATGAAGCCAACCTAAGCCCAAAACGGTGGTTGTTTTCCAAAATCATTATCACACGTGACAGAGCTGTACCCAGTTCTGCCGGTAACCAAGTAGGTGTGCACGTAACATGACAGCCTATCTGGAAACCCTGGCAGTTTTTAGTGCTGCATTAATCTCTGCCTTACTGGAGCGCATATCCCTGCACAATGCAGGGGAGAGCAAATGATAAGATTGCAGCCGACCAGCAGGCCTTTGGGCAGCTCTAAGTGGCTTTTGTGACAACTGCTGGGTTACTGGGTTTCTTGCAAAGAATGCTGGAATAGTTGGAGAATAATCTGATCCAGAAAGAGGCCTATGGTGTGCTTACTTGAAGAGATTGTATTACTCTTACTTTTCTCTATCTGCATATTTTTCTCTGTTAGCGTAGAAAACCAATAAAAATATTCTTTAGAAAAATTAAAGAGAAGATGAGCATGCTCTCTTTCTTTTAAAAACGTGGACTAAATGGAAAGCACATGTTACATCAGCCTTGTGAAGTAGTCTGCAGTGGCGTAGCGTGGGTTGTCAGCACCCGGGGCAAGGCAAGTAATTTGCGCCCCCTAACCCGTGGATTTGCGCCCTCTAACTCTAACCCCCAGATGTTGCGCCCGGTGCGGCCGGCCCCCCTGCACCCCCCACGCTATGCCACTGGTAGTCTGGTGTTCCTATACTAGTATTGCTCGGGTGGGTGGGGGAGAGGGAGAAGGAGAGAAAGAGATTTGGGCTCATGATGCTATCAGGATAGTCACATGCACAATCCTGCTTTCAATATTATTTGCCCCTGTAAAGGTTTGGGGGAGGTCACACAGCTTCATTACCAATCAGTGCCTGTCCCATAACATCCTACTGAAATCCCAAGTTCAGACAATGTTTTCTGCCTACAATCTACAGCCATTCAGTTTGACAGAGTGACCCTGGGATCTAATATTATAAGTGGGAGGGGGAAACCACACCATGCATATATTTTGCAAACCTCAGAAATGAACCCCATGCCTTAAAAAGGTAAAGGTAAAGGGACCCCTTGCCATTAGGTCCAGTTGTGGCCTACTCTGGGGTTGCGGCGCTCATCTCGCTTTACTGCCCGAGGTAGCCGGCATACAGCTTCCGGGTCATGTGGCCAGCATGACTAAGCCGCTTCTGGCGAACCAGAGCAGTGCACAGAAACGCCGTTTACCTTCCCGCCGCAGCGCTACCTATTTATCTACTTGCACTTTGAGGTGCTTTCGAACTGATAGGTTGGCAGGAGCAGGGACTGAGCAATGGGAGCTCACCCCTTTGCAGGGATTCAAACCGCCGACCTTCTGATCGGCGAGTCCTAGGCTCTGTGGTTTAACCCACAGAGTCCCTCGACCCCCATTTGTTAGTTACCTTTATATTCATACTGAAGTTCAAAGAAATTGGTGAGCATGAAAGACTTATTCATTATGATTCTTTGATACTCAGGGATCTAAAAAGCCTACAGCTACTAACCAAAGCAGAGTTATTTGGGAATAAGCACTGCTGAACATAGTGGGGATTTGCTTCGGGGGGGGGGAACATGTGTAGGATTGTGGTTTATCTTTCCTGGAGGGTTTTAATTTGAAAAATCTACTCTCTGGCACATGAGCAACCAAACAATATAGACCCCGTGGCTTTTATTAAAGCAGATGGCATGGCAAGCTGCTTGCAGTAACCCGCAGAGAGGAATAGGAAGAGCTGCTTTCAGAACCAAAATGCACCACCGACTCATATTATCTGCCCCTTTATAATGCCTCTGGTGGCACCTAAATTGACAGGGCTTTGGCAGGACGTTGGGTGACTGTTTGAAATCGAAAGTGGAATTTTACAGCTGCATCAGAAAAGTTGAAAACAAAGAGAGAGACTTCTCCGGAGTAACTCTGAGTCAACAAAGGAGATCAGGAATAATTAATATGGACATAATATTTGATAAAGGAATAAAGAAGCAATGGATGGAAATTAAAACCTCACACAGGAAAAAGAAAGGAGAACTTCATTTGCGAATTTACAAATTACTATATGTGTTAATGCGAATTGAAGTTAATCACTGTAGCTGTGGTATAAGGGATTTTATCCAGAATGGATTGTATTTGGTTTGAGCAATAGTCAGGAGTCAGAATAAAAGGGAATCAGACCCTGAAGTACAGCACGTGGGAAGCCATACAAACTTTATAATTAATATGTAATTTGATTTGTATCTGAATTGGTATTGTTATTTGGTATTAATATAACTTGGCGCATATTGGATTTTTGTAATTGAAAATTAATAAAAATTATTTAACCCCCCCAAAAATAAAAAATGGCAGCTCATTGGTTTGCCTTGCTCCACCAAAGGGCCATATCCTCAGCACACAGGAGCAGAAAAGAGGCCTAGGTTGAGAAGAGAGCAGTGAATTATATACATAGGCAATTTAAAGTGTAATACAACCACTGGAGGTCAGCATAAACCTACTGAAGACCCTTGTATGAAATCTACAAAGGGGAACTCCTCACCTGCCTTGGTCAAAGACTCGTCAGGATGCAACAGAGAAAAATGCAGGATGTAGAGCCAGTTGCACATAGCAAAAGGGAGGAATGAGTTTTCCAACAGAAGAGAAGCAGAGGCTGCTGCAGATCTTGGGGAAGGAGTACAAGAACTAGAAATGCAGGGATTCAAGCCGCTGACCTTCTGATTAGCAAGACCAAGAGGCTCAGTGGTTTAGACCACAGCGCCACCCACGTCCATTGTGGTTTGAATCCCCGTGACGGGATGAGGTCCCTTTGCTCTGTCCCAGCTCCTGCCAACCTAGCTGTTCGAAAGCATGCAAGTAGATAAATAGGTACCACTGCAGCGGGAAGGTAAACAGCATTTCCGTGCGCTCTGGTTTCTGTCACAGTGTCACATTGCACCAGAAGCAGTTTAGTCATGCTGGCCACATGACCCGGAAAGCTATCTGTGGACAAACGCCGGTTCCCTCGGCCTGAAAAGCAAAATGAGCGCCGCAACCCCATCGTCGCCTTTGACTGGACTTAACCGTCCAGGGGTCCTTTACCTGTTGTTGTTTTTTTACCTTTACTTCTGAATACTTACATGTTGCTGCCCTGCTATCGACACTCTAGACATCTGTGTCTGGAGAGCACAGCCTAGGCATGGATAGCTTGAATAGATCAGAACTGCACCAATCATAAAACAAAATCCAAGACTCACACGGTGCAATCTGGGCCAACGCATGCTTATTCCTTACACACTTATGCATGAGCTTGCTTGCCCATCAAACTGACAGGTAAAGCAATCCAATGCAGCCCATAGCTGTTGTCAGCACAAGACAGAAGCATATGAGGGAATGAAAAATGAATGTATGTCCTGCTGTCTTCCAAACTGCAAGGGTAAAGGTAAAGGGACCCCTGACCATTAGGTCCAGTCGTGGCCGACTCTGCGGTTGCAGCGCTCATCTCTCTTTATTGGCCGAGGGAGACAGCATACAGCTTTATTTTATTTCCTCAGACTTTTAAAGAAGAACAATCTGAGTGAGAGACTGCTGGTGTGCTTCTACCGAGGCTCCATAGAGAGCATTCTTACACACTGTATTTGTGCTTGGTTCTCCGGTTGTACAGCTAGGGAGAGGAAGGTGCTCCAGAAGGTCATAACCACAGCCCAAAGGATTATTGGTCATCCTCTCCCATCTTTGGAAGAACTGTACGGTTCCCGTTGTCTTAGGAAAGCAAATAACATCCTGCATGATTCATCTCACCCGGGACACGGTCTGTTTGCACTACTGCCTTCTGGCAGGAGATATAGAAACATCAAGTCAAAGACAAATAGACTGAAAAACAGTTTCTATCCAAGAGCTGTGGCCTTTTTGAATGCTGTAACTCGATAGTGTGACCTGGGAGTTTGATGGGTGTGGTGTGGGTGTGGCTGGAATGTGGTTTGTTTGGTTGTTGTTGTTGTTTTGCTTTTGATGTTTTAAGGGATGGCATCCAATTTCGTTGCACTTTGTACAATGTTGCACTTGTGTAATGACAATAAAGAATCTATTCTATTCTATTCTATTCTATTCTATTCTTCCGGGTCATGTGGCCAGCATGACTAAGCTGCTTCTGGCGAACCAGAGCAGCACACGGAAACACTGTTTACCTTCCCACCGGTACCTATTTATCTACTTGCACTTTGACATGCTTTCGAACTGCTAGGTTGGCAGGAGCAGGGACTGACCATCACGGGGATTTGAACCGCCGACCTTCTGATTGGCAAGTCCTAGCTTCTGTGGTTTAAACCACAGCGCCACCCGCGTCCCCCCGAACGGCAAAAACCTCCCTTAAACAATGTATCCTTGATAACCTCAAATTGTGACATAGCAAAATAAAATGTTTCCCTTTTGACTTTTATTTAGCAACACAAAACACATTAGTGCAGTGGTTCCCAACCTTTTTGGAGCCATGCCCCACCTAAAATCCTGATCCCCCCCCCCCGACATATCATTTTTATTATTCAAAAAGTGAACTCCTATTCATGTGGAGGAAGCCTAAAAGGCCATTAACTGTTAATAACTCATTCTCGAATTGCCCCTCTCAAAAATCAAATTGCCCCCCTGTGGGGCATGTGCCCCACAGTGGGAACCACGGCATTAGAGGAAACAACAGGCTCAGGCAAATGGACGAAGCACAAATGGTAGGCACCTGCCTATAATATTTAGCATTTATTGCTCTGAAAAGTAACAAAGAGAATATTGTCATTTAAAAGGCAATAGCAGTTTGGGGCATTGGTTAAAATCACTTGCAAAGTAAATCAAAATTACCTATTAGCCCTATTGATGTGTTTTTCTACCCTTTCTATTGGAAAAAAGGTGTTTAGGAAAAAGAATTTCTGTTTTTCCCTAAAATCTACAACAGGAAATGCGGAAGATCTTCTTTTGCTCAGCGCTTCTGTACTTCATTTCTTTAACTGTCCTGGTTGACCACTTTACAGACTTCTATTCACAGAAGAAATCGATGGCCTGAGAAAGAGAACATGTTGTTGTTTGGGTTCACTGTTATAGTTTTTAAACACAGTAAGCAATTAGAGCCAATTCTGAACAAAGGGAGTTGTGGGAAATCAGTTGCTTTGAAAACATGATGCGTTGGGTCCAGACAGCCACGCTCGTTGTTGAGGCCCAACTAAGCTCAAGAGTTCTTAAGTTACTTCAGCGGCTCTCCTCCAAGCATGACTGACTAGATTCAATCCAGAGTGGATCTACACAGATATAAACACTGTGAAAATGCTTTTTTTTAAAACGTAAAATATATATGGGATTTGCCATTAGCTCATCAGCCCCATCTAGTGTCATATTTAGTGCCACACATCTAGAGTCACACTTAAAATGCACTTAAAACATTATATTTGCAGCTGTATAGCTGAGTCTCCAGTGTCTTCTAGGACCACCTCTGACTTGGCTTTTTGAAAAGCAAATGTCCCATGTTTCTTGCAAAGTTGCATACAAGAGCAATGTTGCATTTCAGGAAATACTAAGACCCAGTCTCACTTCTGTATTTGGTTAGCACAAGCTGCAGTAGCCTCAGGGATGGAGGCTGTTCTGGCAGCTTTTAGGATTTTGTTGCGTTTCCTGCCTCTTTGCCCCACAAAAAGCCTCTGATGCTGTATTCTCCATGACAGGAGCTGGGTTCCCCCTTAAAACCTGAAGTCAAGGTAGTTGAAGAACATCTCCATCTTCGCCCTCCCCAATGAAAAGGCCTCTAGAATAGTGCCTGCGTAGAGCCCAGGTGGCTGGTTTGCCACCTCAGTGAGAACTAAGCCAAAGTTACGTTTAGGAAAGAAACTTGTAGTGCTTTCAGAACTCAAAGAAGGAGAAAAACAAACAAGGAAAGTCAATGTCCCTCTGTGAAGGAAACCAATAACTCAGAAGGTGAGACTGTAAAACACAGCGCAATCAGGAAAAAGCAATTGGAAGCAGTCTCACCAAACAAGCACAGAGCATACCTTGTGCCCAGAGGAGTGTTATTCTCAGCGTACACGAGGCCAGAACCAAATCAATAAGAAACATCTTGCAGAGGCTTATTCAGTAATTTCAAGGATGCAAAATGTTCACTCAAGTTACCTTAGCAGAAGGTATGAGGTCACAGTCGCGTAGCGTGGGGGGTGCAGGGGGGGCCGGCCGCACCGGGCGCAACATCTGGGGGTTAGGGTTAGGGGGCGCAAATCCACAGGTTAGGGGGCGCAAATTACTTGCCTTGCCCCGGGTGCTGACAACCCACGCTACGCCACTGTGAGGTCACCAATTATGGGGTCACCAATATTCAGCCACTGCGGAAGCTTCGGCCACAAACCATCAAAGCATTTGTGTAGCAACATTTGCATAGCTTGCTCATTTCTTACCTTCGTGGAAACTGTCTCGTTTGCTTCCTGATAGATGTGCTGCTCTGTGACTAAATTCCTGGGGAAATATCCAACAGTGCCCATCTGGTCCTCGTACTGCTCTGCATAAACCTTACGGGTTAGATCAAACAAGCCTGGAGTTAAGCGCCGCCATTCTTCAGAGTAAATGAATTCATTGCTCTGTTGGAAGCATGGGCTGCCCCAGTCGCCCTGTACACTCTTTGAGATTATTTCGGCAGTGGCGTAGCGTGGGGGGTACAGGGGGGGCTGGCCGCACCGGGCGCAACAACTGGGGGTTAGGGTTAGGGGCGCAAATCCATGGGTTAGGGGGCACAAATTACTTGCCTTGCCCCGGGTGCTGACAACCCACACTACGCCACTGTATTTCGGTCAGCATAAGGTACTAACAAAACAGATTTGTTCTTGTTGTTGTTTACCAAAAGGTACATACAAGTAATTGCATTTCCAAGAATGAGACCAAGAAAAATGTGAGATCATACAAATTTTAATTCCTCTTCTGTAGACTTGACTAATCATATTCTTAAAAGCCTTATTTCCTTAAACTGGGATTTCTTGAAAAGGTTTGCCCTGAACAATACCCAACTCCATTTCAAAGGGTTTCTGGGCAAGATGTTCTCTGGTGGGTCGCATTCTGTTGACAATGGAGCCTGGTGGAGTAACTGGTGCTGAGGCATTTTGAAGTAGTGCTCCATAGCTGGGTCTAGCCATGCGTTTAATTTCCCACAATGCTCCAGAATGACAATACATCAAGACAGCGCTATTTTTCAGGGGGGAGGGGAGAGAGATGCCAGAACTCACCAAGAATGCCTCCCTTGATCTCTTATAATGGCAATGGCACCCACCTGAGAGGTGCCAGAATTCAGTTCCAGAGAGTTCAGACTAAAAATTTTAAAAAGCCCAGCAGCAGAGGCCATTTTTTTGGACTCATCAAACTGGTCTCACTTTGAATGCCAAACCAGTTTTTTGAGGGAGGCTCAGCTGTCATGGTAATGTGCACTGACACTGGCCTTGCCCTGGACATTTCAATAAATACTGGAAATATTCCAGTGTTTCACTAGAACCTAGTGGCTTTGTGCAAAAGCAGGTCTAACATACATAGCACAGACCCAAAGAATAGCTTGAAGGCGTGGCGGGCGGGGGGGGGGGTGTGTGGACCTTTGCTGAAGACAAAGTCCAGGCCTGGCTAATACCTGAGTGCTTGAAAACTGCTCCCCAAGCAGCACTGCCAAGCACTGTTCCTGCAAAAATTTCCCTGCTCTCTCCCCTCCTCACTACAGTCTCCCTAGAAAACACACACGCCCCACTTGAGGATCAAGGAAAGCCTTTGGAATGAGGCAAGGGACAATACGGGACAATATTCCCAAAAGTGCCATCTTCTGAGAGCGAAAATGTCTTTCCTCTCAAGCCAGGCAGCTGTGAATCCAATCCCCCTTTGTATGCTTCCTTTGAATTCCAAAACGAAAGAAAGGTGAGGCATACATGTAACATATACAGTGGTGCCCCACAAGACGAATGCCTCGCAAGACGGAAAACTCGCTAGACGAAAGAGTTTTCCGTTTTGGAGGTGCTTCGCAAAACGAATCTCCTATGGGCTTGCTTCGCAAGACGACAATGTCTTGCGAGTTCCTGCGGGGTTTTTTCCTCCCCCCCCTTTTCTAAGCCGCTTATCAGCTGATCCGATCAGCAGATAAGCCGCTAAAAGCCGCTAAAAGCCGCTAATAGCGCTAATCCACTAATCCTTCAATGGGCTTGCTTCGCAAGACGAAAAAACCGCTAGATGAAGAGAATCACAGAACAGATTCTTTTCGTCTTGCGAGGCACCACTGTAAATGTATTTTTAAAGTTTCCATAAGGTATTTCTTCAGTCCACTTTAGAGAACTTCCCCACCCCTTCTTATTTTTACTTTGGCACAAATCTCATTCTCTCTCTCTCTCTCTCTTTTAAGAAGGCTGAGTGTTTTTTAACCTCCCTCCCCATGAAGTGCTGAGCGAGGGAAGGGAACAGGTGCTTCTGAACATACAGGTGAGCTTGTGAGAATATCGCCTTGCCCTGTCCAAGGAGAGGTGGGACAGGGTTTTCTCTAAAAACTGTGGATACTGGGGAGTAAATAGCCATGCAGACATAAGATGTGATTTAACATAGGGAAGGTCCTTACACTCCCAGCCCAGAATTCTCCAGCTCCTCTTTCTGGCACTAGCTTTGAGTAAACGTAGATCAGTTGCCCCTTTCTGACGTTAATAAATCGGCAGTCTGGCGCGTTGTAATCGTCTTCCGCCCTTGCCAGGGAGATGGCATCTGGGGGTGGGAAAAAAACACCAGTAAGATTTTATACAGAATTAAAGGGCTGCATGGTAAGAAGAGGAAATCCTCATTAATTTTGCAAAGGCAATCATACGAGCATCCCTTTCCACATTCACAGTTCATCTTCTGAGAAGTCTGCAAAAGCTATCTACATTTTGTTTTGTTTTGACATTTATATACCACTCTTTTCCACCAGGGAGCTCGAGGTGGTGTACAGTGGTACCTCAGGTTAAGAACTTAATTCGTTCTGGAGGTCCATTCTTAACCTGAAACTGTTCTTAACCTGAAGTATCACTTTAGCTAATGGCGCCTCCCGCTGCCGCTGCGCTGCTGCTGCACGATTTCTGTTCTCATCCTGAAGTAAAGTTCTTAACCCGAGGTACTATTTCTGGGTTAGCAGAGTCTGTAACCTGAAGCGTCTGTAACCCGAGGTACCACTGTACATGTTTTTGCCCGTTCCCATTTTATCCTCACAACAACCCTGCAAAGCAGGTAAGGTTATGCTAGCCCAAGATCACCGAGTGAACATGGGGACTTTGAACTCTGGTCTTCAAATCCCAGTCCTACCCTCTAACCGCTACACCAATATATATTTATGAAAAATATATCCATAAATTTAAAGTTATGCCTGGGATATGGCAAACCACAGAGGGATTCATTCATGCAAGAGTTCACATTTTCAGCACACAGTTTCACAAACGGGTGACTTACATAAGCATTCCTGATCGGCACACAGCTTCTTGCTTGCCAGCTTGTCCATAAAAATTCCCTTCGCGACCATCGGGAAAGTGAATCCAAGAAACAGCAGAAACATCAGCATGCTAACAGTGTGAGGCATTTTCTTCTCTCCCGGGCACCTCACTCTCACTCCCTTACATAAAAGGAACAGGTTAAGGAACAGCTCTCTATTATATATGTATAAAAAAACCATTAAGATGCAATTTTGGAGGGTGGGGATGAGAAGCTCTCTGACCAATAGGAAGTTGTGAGGGCAACATTCCATCGCTTTTAAAGAGCAGGGAAAACTTCAGGGGGACCCTTTTGCTTTATTTGCCAGGCGTTTTTAAATGCCTGCCTCTTGCTGCAGTTAAGTCAAGCTCAACATCACATTCAGCAGATTTTGTGCAAGGAGGAAAAACAACAGGTCCCCATTAATTATACAGGTTTCCAATCTTACGGGCTGGTTTAAAGTGTAGCAGAAACACAAAGAATCCTATGTTAGCCATGGGCTGGGGAGGAAGTGCCAGAGGAACTTTGCCAACAAAAACCAGACCGATTCCAGTGCAAAGAGACAAGCCATCTTCCCCCATCAGGAGCTTATGAGCCACAGGTGATGGATTTTTCGGACCTAGCCAACCTAACCGGAAGAGTCCGCGACCAGAAGGAGGAGGAGTATCAGGAAGAATGGACTAAATTTAATGATTAGTTAAATATGTCAAGTTAAATTAATTGGAAACAGCTTGCAGATACCTAATTGCCTTAGGATTTTATAAAAGTTAAGTGATGAATTTATATGTTTAATTTCAAAATGAAAAGATCTAAGGATGTTAATGTTTAAGTTAAACTTTATAAGAACTGTGATTTGGAAAACCATTAAAAGGATATGCATTGAAATTCAACCAAGGGGAAGCGAGGAAGTCACTTAACAATGTTAATAAGTGTAATTTCTAATAAGGTTATGATTTGTGTTTGTTTGTTTTATGTGTTTGTTTGTTTATAATTTTGTGAAAACCAATAAAAAAAATGGGGGGAAGAGCTTATGAGCCACATCGGCAGTAATGCAGCTCATAGGAGTGGGATGCGATTTCAGTCATCAAGTTGTGGGTTTATATGTAGATGCTTGCTTTTGATCCCCATTCCATGAGCCAGTTGCTATCTCAAAGGGTTATATTTGAAGTTTGCAGCAACGTATGGCCTCACAAAGCACCTGAAGAATACAGATGACTGAGCTACTATATGGTATGTGAGTGTCAAATGTAAGGCCATTACAAATTATCACATCCTATTGTGACTGGTTTCATGACCCTCCAGAACAGCAAGGAAGGCAGGACATAAGGGCTGAAAGGAGAAGTAGGAATTTATTCCCCTTTTTCTGGCAAGCAGAAGGGATGCGGGTGGCGCTGTGGTCTAAACCACAGAGCCTAGGACTTGCCGATCAGAAGGTTGGTGGTTTGAATCCCAGCGATGGGGTGAACGTCCGTTGTTCGGTCCCAGCTCCTGCCCACCTAGCAGTTTGAAAGCACGTCAAAAGTGCAAGTAGATAAATAGGTACCACTTCGGCGGGAAGGTAAACGTTTCCATGCACTGTTCTCCAGAAGCAGCATGGTCGTGCTGGCCACATGATCCGGAAGCTGTCTGCGGACAAACGGCGGCTACCTCGGCCTATACAGAGAGAAGAGCGCCACAACCCCAGAGTCATCCACAACTGGACCTAACCATCAGGGGTACCTTTACCTTTTCTGACAAGCAAGGGCCACCTCCATTTAGAAACTGAGACATTCAGTGGGGTATGAATTATGAAAACAAACAAAATGAATCAAAATCCTTTCCAGAAAGTCTCATATCTCTTTTCAGCCAACATTGGCCCCCAAATCAGTTTGTAATGAATCTGCAAAAAGGTGTAATGGATTGAATGGTCCCGGAAGACCCTTACTGTCGTGTTGCATCAAGCCTCCTCTCCTTTCAACAGTATCTGAAAGTATATCTTCTTTCTATAGGCTTTTAATGTTTAAATCTGCTGTTGCCTCTGGCTTGACCTTAACCGCATCGCATGTCATGAATTGCTGCCTTCTATTTGTTTGGTTCAAGTGTGTTTTGTTTCTGTTTTGTGTTGTCATCTGCTCAGATTACAAATGTAGAAGAGTGGGATACAGGTATGTGATTATTTCTTTACGAGTTTATGGCAAACTTCTGCTCCTTGGCAGTAAATAGATAGGTAGCCGTGTTGGTCTGCCATAGTCAAAATAAAAAAATTCCTTCCAGTAGCACCTTAAAGACCAACTAAGTTAGTTCTTGGTATGAGCTTTCGTGTGCATGCACACTTCTTCAGATACGTCTGTGTATCTGAAGAAGTGTGCATGCACACGAAAGCTCATACCAAGAACTAACTTAGTTGGTCTTTAAGGTGCTACTGGAAGGAATTTTTTTATTTTGGCAGTAAATGTTATCGTACAAAGGGCTTCCCAGGGACATCTGGAGTTGCAGGTGGACCTGGCTAAGAAGTAGGTGGCAGAACAGAAAAGCAGCCCTTCCCTGAATTTAGGGGAGCTTGTGATGACCAACACCCATTCTACACAAGTTATTTAACTATATTCAAGGCTAAGAACCAGATGTGCTTAGTATAAGCCTAGAGTTTCCACTGACCCCAACCACCCAGGGTCACTCTAAATTAAAAGCTGGGTATCCAAGAACACAACATCAAGCAGAGACAAATACAAGCACCATGCTTTGGAGCATCAATGGCGCTGAATTCAGACAGAATCAGTATTTCAGTGACCTTATTATTGAATAGGGAGTTTAGCATTCAAACCCGTTTGACACCCCCCTGCTATGTAGACTTCTTATATTACATTCTGCAGATAATGGGTTCATTTAAAATGAAGCTATCATGCTCACATTCAGTTTCTGGGGAAACATCTGGATAGCAGCTCCCTATTACTGCAGGGGCTTAGTGATACCAACTGCATATTTCAGGTGGACACTGTATACATATGGACACCTGCAAATCACCTGGGACATACCCCCTTCCCCAATAGTGATGCTAAGACTACTGAAGTCAGTGACTACTGATGAATGTATTTCCTTATTTACATCTTTATGGTAAAATACTGGTCCAATTTTGGATGCAGTCATACCTTGGTTGTTGAACGCCCTGGAACTCGGACGTTTTGGCTCCTGAACGCCACAAACCCAGAAGTGATTGTTGCACTTTGCAAACGTTCTTTTGGAAGCCGAACGTCTGACGGGGCTTCCACGGCTTCTGATTGGCTACAGGTGCTTCCTGCAGCCAATCAGAAGCTGCTATTTGGTTTTTGAACATTTTGGAAGTTGAACAGACTTCTGGAACGGATTCCGTTCCGACTTCCAAGGTATGACAATTTATCCAATACATCTTTCCAAATAATCTATACTGCATTGTCTGCTCTAGACAGATCCCATCCCTGACAGTATTATTTTTACAAGCAGCTCATCCAAGATTGTTGACAACTCTTTCAAAATACAGAACAGCCTCTCAGTTATCTGTATCTTCAGCAGGACATCTGGAGTTGTATCTAAGGAAGATATCCCATTGGCACAAGGGAGCACTCCCTCACTCTCCTCCCTTGTGCCCCTTACTCCAAATCTGTTTTTAGGGTTCCCCCAGCCCTCCAGAGCAGGTTTTGGGGTAGTGAAAGAACTAATGGAATGAGCATGTATTTCAAATCATTAGCATTTCCAAGTACATTTCCAGTCCCTAGCAAGTTAGCAAGAACTATTGCTTTTGATGAAACACAAGTACACCTTAGATTACTGTTTCAAGAGAGAAAATGCACCTTTATTTCTGAACAGGTAACTTTACTGTGAAGAAGCCCCTCCAGTCACAGTATACAAAACAGACTTATGTACAACAACCAAATTTTACAGCTTCCAGCTTTTCAGCTGGCATTCCTTGAATGTGTTTAGAATCCTTACATACTTGTACTGACTAACTCCCAACAATGCCATACCAGATGTTTTCCTTAAATTCAAGGAACCACACTTCAGTCAATCCAAATTACCCTACAGCATGTAGGGGGAAAGAAAAACCAAACTAAGCAAGTCCTTCAGGGATCCTAGTTTCCTTCCATCACTTCTTGGCATAAGTGATTTTCATTGCGTGCGAAGGGGTAATTTTGAATCCTTGGAGGGCGTCGCGAGCGGCTCCAGCCTGCCCATCATTTTCAAACTCCACAAATGCGATGTCGTGTCTGCCGGGCACCAGGCGCACTTCTTTGAAACCAGGGAACCTTGAGAGATAAAAATTTAAACAAGATGACATGCTTTAATTTTGCATGTTACAGGGCTGTTCTTATTCTCCAACCAAAAAAAGTTTATAAAATTGAAATTCACTGTTGAAAATAAAGCTGAAATAAAACTATAGGCTGAATTTGCCAAGTAAAACATACCAAAGATGCCAGGAACATATTTGTAACACAATGAAAAACAGAGCAGCTGAAATGCAGGAATTACAGACTTCAGACAATTTTTTTCATTTTATGAAGCCCACGTTGTGCCAAACTATTTTTCAGTTAATTTCCATTCAACAGATACGATTCCCAGTATGGATTTGTTCTTCTGTTTCCAAACCTTCTCCTACAGAGCTAATTCAACACAATCTCTATCCAACCTTGACAAAGCATAAATTACTAGAATGACTAACTTAGAAGTCACATGATGTACACTTACCCAAGTATACAATGAATGGGTATTTATGTTTTGCCAAATATTTCTATACCTTAAATGCAACGTATTTCACGTTAAACTGTAAAAATCGCAGTCTGCATGGCTACTGTTTCTAAAACTTATGTTGAGTCAGACTATAAACACAGACATCCTGCACTTAATCCGAGACAGGTTAAAAGCCATGTTTGATATTGTCTTTCCTTGTCCCTCAAACATGGCTCATTACCAGCATCCCAGTTTTATTTTTAGAAATCCATTGGCTATTCTGCCTTTCTTACTCATAAATATAAATTTAAATCAGCAGCTAATCCAAGAGGCAGCATGAAAGTTGCATGAACAGCCACTTCTTTGTTATTTGAAAGGTCTTTGCCACCAGAGGCCAAAAAATTGAATTCATTCAGCTTGAACATAACCAAAGAGGCAAATTCTTAAGTCACATCTCACAATAACAATGAGTTTTTGTTCTATGAGTGCATATAAATGGCAGCTTGAAAGAAGGAGGTGTGTTTCTAAAGAGTCTTGGATCTCCATAGCCCTCCATAGCCTGCACTGAAGGCTCCATTATCTCAACCCATCCAAACTGCAAAAACATAGTTGCATAGAACCAGACATCATTCTTTGAGTTCAGATGGTGAAATCTATTGCAAATGACAGAAGGTTAGAAGACCACATATCTCACCACTGGGTTCTTAACAGCCCAATCCTGTGCAGTTTACTACAAAAAAATTCCACCAATTTTGTTGATAGTCTCAAATGCAGGTGTAAAGGATTGTAGAACTATGTATATATATGTATCTAGATGAACTTACTGATTGAACAGCATTGACAACATCATTTCATTGGTCTCTTCTGGCAAGTTGTTGAGGAAAAGTATGTAGTTCGGTGGATTATCAGGCACCTGTAAAGGAAGCAGCAAATAATGTGCTATGGTACGCCAAAACCACATTTGCTTTAATATTTATAAATGTTAACAATAGCTATTTTGGCATAACTCATTGACGTTAACCCAAGAAGCTGCCAATTCTTCATCTGACATAAGAGAATTGGGGTAGACGTAAACAACTTCAAGTTGTTTGTTTGTGTGTTTCTGCACTTCACAGGTTTTTAGGTTAGCTAAGCAGTCTAATACAATCAGGTGGCTATTCTGAGCATTTTTAGTTAAGAATACATCTAGATAGTGTACTCCACGACATCTCTCCTGCAAAATGTCCAGGTAGTTGGCACTTCAGGCATTCAACAGCTGTCAGCCCAGTAGTACCTTTAAAAACAAAACCCTCACATACCATGTATTCAGTTTGTGGTGTGCTATCATCTCTGTTATCCTAATAAGGACTTGGCACAATTAGAATGATAGGATTAAATTACAGATTTTGGACACTGTTTTTTATACAACAATAAATGGAGGTACAGTTATATATTTACAGTCCCTCTAAGCAAATACTAGCGGATAACACTTAACAACGGCTAATTAATCATTTACAGAAGTTGGTCATATATAAATAAAGCATGTTGCTTCCAAAATGCATATATCTGTATACAAAATATGTAGCTCTAAAAAGACCAACGTGGTGATCTGAAATTGGTATACTTCCAGTGCAAAGAATGTTAAGGATTACCTGTTGATTCTGCGAGTTTGCTTGGGAATTTGCTGAATTCTGGTTTGCTCCCTATTGAGAAATAAAAATTTTTTTTTTGTTTTTAAATTATGCTTCGAGACCTGAAGTCACTTTTAAAAACCCACTTATATTATGATTTACCCTAAAGAGTTGCTAGAGGCTCATTTTTTAAATAGAAAAAATTATTTACATGGGCTTATGTTTTTAAGAGTTAAAGGGACCCCTGACCGTTAAGTCTAGTTGCGGACGACTCTGGAGTTGCGGCGCTCAAGGCCGAGGGAGCCTTACCACTTGTGGTTTTGCCAACAGTTGCTGGTAGCAAACACACACACAGCTGCCTCCTAATTCACCAGCACATACAAGTGACTTTGCCCTCCTATTCCCTCCCCACAACTCCACAGTCTTGTTTTTTTTTTTGCAAAAAAAAAGATGGACAGGATAGCTGGAAGGAAATATAAAATGCTCAAAGACAAACAAATCCAAACAGCTCTGCAAAGTAAGCAAAAGTACTGGATTCCTCAAATAATTTTCTTCTCACAATAACAGTGCCCATAATACCCAAGCAGAACAAATCTGGGAGATTTTTTATCCTACATGTGGCAGCAATATCACCTGGTAGGTAAAATATTCTTAGCTCAAAGGGGATCAGTAATTTTGCTAGGGAAAAGTACACTTTTTGTTAACTGCTAATCGCATAAAGCTAGTAAAAAAACAACTGTCAGACTCAATTTCACAATCATATTTCTGTTTCCTCAGAAGCAAGTCCAGCTGATCTTACTCTCAGGTTAAGCAACTGTTGATTTTTATCTGTATTGTTTTGAAACTGAGGCTTAACTCAGCTTACATAATATATAGTTCTGTTCTACATGTCTCCCAACACAAGTGCCCTACCATTTGTTAATGTTATAGGCAAATGTTAAAGAAAGAGGCTTATTCTTTGACTGACGGCAATGAGATCTGGACAAACTCACTTACCTGATTTGGCTTCTTTGCAGCATTAGCAGACTGTTCCAAGGACTTGATCTTCTTCTTCTCTTTCCTTTTCTCTTTATCAGCAAACGTACCACGCATTTTAGAAATCACATCAGAATCTGTTTTTGCATACTGGATGCGCTGTTGAAATTAGAATGCTGCATTAAGCATCAAAGCTACAAATTTGAGCCTGATATTTTGGAACAGACAAGGAATAAAGGGGAGTGGGTTGAAGGTTACAGAGTATCCAGATAATGAACTGTTTGAAAAGCTAAGGCAGTGTTATGTATTGGCACCTGGAGTCCAACTCAGAGCCTGAGTTACATTGGATATCGTCCAGGGTAGGGAAGAACATCCACAAAATACTTGGTTTTCACAATGCATTTGTATCAACATGGAATCCATAAAGATTTTAAAAATACATACTAAAAATAGGATTTTCATACAGAAGATTCAGGTCTTTAGTCATGTTTTTAGAACAGTCCCCTTAAGACATTTACTTCTGTTCAATTCTTGGACATTTTCCAAAGTTGTTTACCCATAAATATATTTGGAATGAGTTGATCGAGGTGTTCCTAACACACTTCACTGGCTGTATTTTAATCAAAAGAGAGCTTTTGACAGTTACATTAAATTAGCAGTCTTATAACAAGGAACTGAAACTTATTTACAGAAGAAACCTAAACATGCTTACTTAGAAGTCTTACTGATCAATGATTTTACTCCCTAGTAAGTGCTTTTAGGATTGCAGCATTGATCTGCCCTGGAAAGACAATAGGTTTCTCCCAAGAGAAAGCTTAAAATTATTTGTTTGCCTATAGCTGGTATGGTGAGTTTCCAATGAAGGGCCTTGTTATGATCTGACAGGATAGAATTTCCACATAATTAATAAATAATAATAATAATAATAATAATAATAATAATAATAATAATAATAATAATTATTATTATTAATACCCCGCCCTCCCCGGCCAAAACGGGGCTCAGAGCGGCTAACATCAGATGTATAGCACATTAACATAAAATCAGACAATCAATTAAAATACATCCTCAAATCAGATCAGGATCAGAATAAAATCCAATCAGATGGCAACCTGCAGATTAGAGTTGGGGACCTTAAATGCTCACCAGGCCCAACTGTTTGTGCTGAACTTATATGGGCCTGTGAGAAAAAGTGGGAGGCCACTTTCATGCAAGTTCTTATGAAAGGGGAGAGGGAGTCAGACTAAACCCCGACCAAAGGCTTGGCGGAACAGCTCCGTCTTGCACGCCCTGCAGAAAGATGTCAAATCCCACAGGGCCCTGGTCTCTTGTGACAGAGTGTTCCACCAGGCCGCGGCCAAAAAGGCCTTGGCCCTGGTCGAGGCCGGTGTAATCTCCTTGAGGCTCAGGACCTCCCAAATGTTACTATTTGCAGACCTCCAAAATGTTATTATTTGAGGACCGTAAGGTCCTCCGTGGGGCATACCAGGAGAGGCGGTCCCGTAGGTACGAGTGTCCTAGGCCGTAGAGGGCAGGATTCAACTAATGAGTCTTGCCAGCAGAAGCCCTGAACAAGAACGTCCACTTCTGCAATGCAGCTTCCCCTCTTTCCACTCCCTTAAACAGGCTCACGTGGAGGAGTCAGGAGAACCCCTGGAACAGTGCAGAGAGGCAAAAGAGAGAGGAACATCCCATCTGACAAGCCAAATCACTTGCCCTGAGAGAATGATCAGCATAGTGGGGTGCTGAATTCCTCCCTTTAGTGTTTAAAGAGTCTAGTGAACAGACCAAAAACTTTAAATATACTACCTATTGCTCTAGGCAGAGAAACCACAAGATCCCCAGCCACATTGTTCTCTTATCATGTTTTGCAGTAAAATATAAAACTCACCATTGGTTTACCATAAAATGGAAAGCCTTGCAACTGTCTCAGGGCATTCGTGGAGGAGCCAAGTTCTTTAAATATAACAAAGGCCTGTCCTCTCATCTTCATCGTCTTTAGAGCCACAATGTCCACTACGTGGCCAAACTGAGAAAACAGTGCATACAGAGATCTTTTCAGTTCTGTTAAGGGAAGGAAGAAAAGGAGAATTATACTTGTATGTATCTGCTTCTAAGACACCACAGCATCTTCAAGGTCAGGGCAATCACTCCAAGAGACAGCACATGACTTGGGCAGGGAAGCCAGCCAAGTTTCTCACTCCAAAATCAGAAAAGTCTGACAATGCAACATGCCAAAAATATTATACTTTCCATCATCACCTCTCTTACCCATTGTTTGCTGAAATGTTAACTGCTCCCAGCCAATTCCCCTCATGGGAAATTTTTGTGCCATCACTAGGTATTTCAAAACATCAATAACAATTTATCACTCTGGAGAAAATGGCTAACAAATCATTTATATTTGAATGCTCTTCCCCCCTCTCTGTGCATTATTAACGTTCTCCAGAAAAGCTGAGTTACAAAAATTTACCAAAGACCAATCCTCTCTCATGGTGGAGAAGTGAGGGCATGAAGCAGCTTACTTCCTACAAAAACTTTCTGTTTCTTGACTAAGCGTTCAGAATAAGGAATAATTTATTTTCATACCTTCCTTTTTAATTTTGTCATTAACATTATTGATATACAGTGTGTGGTTTGGTCGGATATCCATCTTTTAATTTCCGTCAAACTGACCTGGAAAAAAAACACACCAAGAATTTATTTAGCGTACTTTCTATAAAAACCAAAACCCTGAAAGCAGCTTACGTTGAGTTATCTGAATTTATCCTTGCAATCACAATGTGAGAGAGGTGTACCTGAGATATAGTGACTGGCCCAAGCCTACCCAGCCAGCAGGGATTGGAAGACAGGTCTCCCCAGTCCAAGTCCCAACGCTCCAGCCACTAAATGATGAGGGCTCTGTACAACAAAATACAGCATATTTAAAATTAAAGATCATAGCTGACTTATCAGACCACAACATTTAATTTTAAAAAGAATTAGTGGACAATGCTAGCTATTTCTGCTCAACACTATCCTAGTTTACAGGGTTGGCGAAAGCACCACAGATTGTATCGTACTAATTTACATTATTTCTGGTAGCCAAATTGAGCACCATTTGGTGGGAAGGCAGGATGCAAAGTTAAAAAAACAAACATGCATTAACTGGCTGTAGCTGCTCCTCAAAAGCCTGTACATAACTTTATTTTTATTGTCAACATGTGCGCCCACATGAGTTTTTAGCTCAGATGCCAAATCCCTCCTAGCCCAGCTCCCTCTGCATAAAATAAAATAAAAAACCAGCAAGGGGGTAAAAGAAAACTGGGCTTGGGCACTGCTTTCAGGTGTTATTGGGTTGTTGTTCTTATTTTAATTATATATATTGTGGGTTTTATGTTGATCTTTGCTGTGAACTGCCCTGAGATGTCTGGGTATAGGGCGGTACAGTGGTACCTCAGGTTAAGTACTTAATTCGTTCCAGAGGTCTGTACTTAACCTGAAACTGTTCTTAACCTGAAGCACCACTTTAGCTAATGGGGCCTCCTGCTGCTGCCGCGCAGCCAGAGCACGATTTCTGTTCTCATCCTGAAGCAAAGTTCTTAACCTGAAGCACTATTTCTGGGTTAGCGGAGTCTGTACCCTGAAGTGTATGTAACCTGAGGTACCACTGTATAAATTCAATACATAATAATAAAGATGCTTTAGGTGTCTACAGGGCAGGATTTGGCTACACCAACTAGGCTCAGCGAGATGGGTATGTACACGTGTGTGTGTGTATATATACCATTCAAGATTTCACTAAGTCTTGAAGGAAAGATTAAGAGGATAGAGGCTTGACAGAAATATTTAGAAGTTGCTGAAAATTTTGGACATTGGGATGCAGAAAGGGGAGGTATGGGGGAGTCTGAGAAACAAGGTTTATGAAAAAAAGGTCATGAAACTATACGTGTTTGTATGTCTTTTTACATGTTTGTATTGTTTTAAAAATTTTGTAAAACCAATAAAAGATTTTATATATAAAAAAAAGATTTCACTAAGTCGCCCTATTTTCCTCTCTTCCACCCCCACAAAGGGGAGTGGGTGGACTCACAAAGGCCTCCCTCTCCCTTGGAGCTGGATAATATTACGAAGAGGAGCCCGGTAGATGGGGGGGGAAAAGGCGTGGGGAGAGCATGCATGTGAGTGGGTGCAAGTAGGGGACACTCCACTTCTCGCACAAAACAGAGGCCGGGTCGGCCACCTGTGGCCTAGCCGAGATTTCTGCATTGCAGCGGGTTGGACTAGATGACCCTGGGGGGTCCCTTCTATGAGGAGGTTAAAGAGCCCGGTAGTGCCGCCGCTAACCACCCACGGAACGCGTAGGGAACCCAATGACTCCCCCACCCCTCCCCTCCTTCGCTCCGCCTGTACCGTCTCGATGCCTCAAACTGCCTCCTCCAGCGCGCCACCACCCGACATGCCTCCTTCCTGCCTTCCCTTCCGTTTCCGGCCAGCGGTGAGGTGCATTTCCGCTCTTCCCTCTCGGCCCTCGGTGAAGTTTTCCCTTATAGAGGGCAACCGCCACTGAGGGGGAACGTTTTTCCAGAGAGGTGAGCGGGGATGGGGGGGAAGAAAACCTGTAACGCATGCAGCTTGAACTTCCGGTTGAAAAAACAACATCCGGAAACCCATCATTGGCCGTAGGTCCGTTGTAGGGCCGCTCTGCGCCTCCTCATATCTATGGTAAAGCATTGGGAAGGTCCATCCCAGACCGCGAAGCGCTGTAAAAGGAAGTTGGAGACGCTCTAGCCATCCCCCTTTATCGTCTCTTTAGAATTTGCCTTCTTCGCTCGAGGCCGCTCAATCAATGCCAGGACGGCTGATTCGGGACGAGTTTTTCGGCTATCGATTGGTTCATTACCGCTTTGCGAGCGCAGCTGATACAACGATACAGACATGTGTGGTTCACGCGGGTGGTTTTTACTGCTGCTACGTCTTGGGGTGTTTTTTTTGTAAGAAAGGTGCCTCTGAGCACGTACAGAGAGCCCCTCTGAACTGCTACCAGCAGCCATTCAGATTTAAAGAGGCAAAGCACTTCCTTTTAGAAATAATTCGTTGCACGTGGAAGAGAAAATGATATAATGATAATAATAATAATAATTTATTTATACCCCGTCCATCTGGCTGGGTTTCCCCAGCCACTCTGGGCAGCTTCCAACCGAATATTAAAAACAATACAGCATCAGACATTAAAAACTTACCTAAACAGGGCCGCCTTCAGTTGCCTTTTAAAAGTAAAATAGTTGCTTACTGCCTTGACATCTGCTGGGAGGGTGTTCCACAGGGCAGGCGCCACTATCGATGGTACTGAAAACCGAGTAAATGGGCAAAAATTTAGTTTTTGTAAAGTATGCTGGGATTTATGATATGCAAAATGAACCATGGAAAGAGAAGAACAGAATTCATTTATATTTTAATGATGTTTAAATGAGTATTTTAAATTGTAAAACAGAAAATGTAATAAAAATTATATACATCGGGGCAAAAAAGGAAAAGACAATTTGCAAAAATGTCTAAATCCAAATCGAAGTGTTGGAAATTTAAAGAGAAAGAAGGTTCTTTTTATCATATGTGGTGGTCTTGTAGCAAGGTTAAAGCTTACTGGGAAATTATATATAATGAATGAGAAAAGATGTTTAGAATAATGTTTATTAAAAACAACAACCCCAGAAGCTTTCCTTTTGGGAATTACAGGGACAGACCTACCCAAACTGTATACAAATTTATTCATGTATGTGACTACAGCGGCAAGAATGTTACTCACCCCCAAATGGAAAAAAGTAGTAGTCCTGGCAAAAGAAGAATGGATACAAAAACGTATGGAATATGCAGAAATGGCAAAACGTACCAGAAAAATAAGAAATGAGGATATTAAACTTTTTATAAAAGAATGAAAATGGTTTATTGAATATTTACAAATAAACTGTAAACAGATAAGGAGATTGGCAGGATTATTGTAATAACCTGCAGTTTTATAAGTGTATACTGTATATTTAAAATAGATGAAAAAATTAGCAAATTAAGTTAATTTAGATATGCAGAAGATATTAAAAATAAATTTAAGGAACTGCAGAAAGAGGGGGAAAGAAGTCAAGTTTTGAAATGTTAAAATGATTGTAAAATTATTGCAATGTATAAAATAGAAAATCATTTAATATATATATATTTCCTAGCACGAATATGGTTAGAGCATTGCACCTGGCAAGACCGGGGTTCAAAACCCCACTTAACCATAATGCCAGTCACTGTCTCTCAGCCTAACATGGTGGTTGTGGGTATTGAATGAGGACGGGGAGAACCATGTTGAGTTCCCTGGAGGAAAAAGGTGTGATATAAATGCAATAAATCATCATCATCCTAGGAAAGAAGCTTGAGGAGACAATGGTAAAGGATTGGGCAGCAATTCTTATTCCAAAACACGAGGAGCAAACTGTTGACAGGCCATTTTAAGGAACCCATCAATTTTATCATCATCATCATCCTTGTTTCAGGTTTTGGTGTGGTTACATTCTGTATAGTTTTTCAGTTACTGGACAAAGCCATCGTGGCAGCATGCAAAATAACACTACACATTCAAAGTGCATAGCTAACATACAAAGAGCCCTGCTGGTTCAGGCCAATTTAGTATTATTTTTATTATTTGTTACTTAAAGTCTGTATGCCACCCTTCATCCGAAGATTCCAGAGAGGTTCGCAACAAGAGAATACATAATACTGCAAAAATCAAACCAAAACCCACCCGGTAAAGGCTCATATAGAAACACTAATGGGCTCATGGTTCCCTGTACTCCTGCCAAACAATCAAGCTGTGGCAACTGAAACTTCTGAACTCTTTTCCGAGGGCAGCCCAATGTGGGGCATTCAATCATCCCAATAGCAGATTACCAATATGCAGAGAACAGAAGCAAGACCGGTTGGACTAGGAAGGTAGGTCAACATGTTTGGTCATTCTGAACAGCCCTGTTTTTATAAGTCGCTGAAAAAAAGTTGAACTCATTTGTGCTCTTGCAATTTAGTAATTAAATTGTTCCCTGCCATCTCAGTGAATGCCATGAAGTCAGGGTTGTGAGTTGCTGATTCTTGTAGCAAACCTGGGAATTTTGTGTTAAATGGTGTTATAAATACAGTAAATAATAGCAATATTAATAGCTGGTGTGCAAGATGAAATGGCAACATTGAGCATTTAAGCTGAAAAGGGACTGGCCTTTTCAGCAGCACAAGTGATCAAAGAAAGCTGAGCAGCGAACGCTCCCATGTATGCGTACAGCTTCTCTCACCCATGGCTACAAGTGACAAATTAAGCAGCTGAATTTTAATTTAGAAGATTTCAAGCATATAACTGTAAGGTAAGAAAAAAGAATGTGCAAACCAGAATCGTTTTTCTCAGCAGTCAAGGGACAAAGATATGTTACAGACGTTTGCCCTTCCAGAATGATATTGCGCAAAGGTATAAAATTAAGTGAAAATTAAGGGTGAGGATTTGCTGACTGAATAATTTGAATTGGAATACAAAAAGGGGAGGTATGAGGAGGTCCGAGAAATAAGTTAAAAGAAAATAAGTGAATGAAATTATACGTGTTGTTAATTTTTGTATTTTTTGTTTTTTGTCTTTATTGTATAATTTTTGAAAATTTAATAAATATATTTTTTAAAAAAACAGAATGATATTGTGCAATGCAGTCCTGCACAGTTTACTCAGAAGTAAGTCCTACAGTGTTCAACAGAGCTTACTCCCTGGATTTCAGCCTTGTATGATAAATGGAGTTGTTATGCAAGGGAGTGCATGTTAATTTTTTATTACTGTTCTCCCGACAGGATTAGTATGTGACTCAGCAAATATGAAGAACCAGTGATGTCAGCAGTTTAGTAATGCCTATAGACAAAGAATGTTTATTCAATACAATATTGCTTTGAATTATTGAAATACAAAGACTACCAAAATATTTGTTTTAATTTCTCTTGAGTTGCCCAGAGGAATAAACAAACATTCCTTAAAGTATGATGGATGAATGCTTGGAATTAGTTTGTTAAGAAAATGTCTTGGTTTCTATGAATGAGAAATTATATTTTTTCCCCCAAAAGGAGTTTCAACAGGAGGGCTAAGGCTACAGTCCAATATTCACTCCCCAATATTCAAGGGGAGTTCAGTCCCCTTGAACTCAACAGGGCTTACTTCTGAGCAGGTGTGTATCAGATTGTTCTTTTAACCTGGTAATGTTTAAATGCTAATAGATATGTAGAACAAATGAATAAGGCACCTGGTGTTTAGGTTATGTATTTAGTTCACACTGAAACATTTTTCTGCAGAGCGCAATGCAAGTCATAATTCCCTCTATTTCCAAAGTTCAGTAATGAGTGCTGAACTTTTTTTTAATGTATCTTTTTGTTGGAAAAGAAAATGGGCAAGAAGGAAAAGGGAATCAACTGGGTGGAGGTGACAGGTGAGAATGTTGTGGCCACAGCAAGCCAGGAGGCTTCCAAATGATGCTGAACTGCTGACAGGTGGGGCTAAAGGTAAAGGGATCCCTGACCATTAGGTCTAGTCGTGGCCGACTCTGGGGTTGCGGCGCTCATCTCGCTTTATTGGCCAAGGGAGCCAGCGTACAGCTTCTGGGTCATGTGGCCAACATGACTAAGCCGCTTCTGCTGAGGTCAAATGCACAGTGTAATTCCTTTTATCCCTGCACTGCAGGTTGAGCTGTGAGAGTGGCATGCAGCAACCCTGCAGTGTTGTTCACGGGTTGTTTTTTCCTATTGCAGACTGCGGAACTGTGCTGAGAGAGAGAGAGACTTGCTTATGACAGCCCTGCAATGTAGCTGACTGTGAATATTACAAGTCAGAGGTGGGGCTGAGTCTGGTTTGGATTCCCAGTCAGAAACCTCCCTTACCTCTCAGGTTGCAACAAACGCCAAGTTACTTAAGTTGTCCCTTCCTCCCGAGACAAGCACTCTGCTGAATACAAAAGCCTTATGCCGCACTGAGTTGCGTGCAGACTGGTTGCACTTATTAATCTTTGAGAACTATTTTTTGCACATGACCCAAGTTAGAGCAGGAACTCGAGTCTTTGATTTCAGTGTGTGTGTTCTTCCAGCCACATGCCCATACAGTGGTACCTCGGGTTAAGAACTTAATTCGTTCTGGAGCTCCATTCTTAACCTGAAACTGTTCTTAACCTGAAGCACCACTTTAGCTAATGGGGCTTCCTGCTGCTGCCACGCCGCGGGAGCCCAATTTCTGTTCTCATCTTGAAGGAAAGTTCTTAACCTGAAGCACTATTTCTGGGTTAGCGGGGTGTGTAACCTGAAGTGTATGTAACCTGAAGCGTATGTAACCCGAGGTACCACTGTATAACCTTTTGCAACACATTGCAATATTTTGTTGTGGGGCCCTGCGTGGTGTCCCTGTTTCCTTTCCTGCGCTGAAAGGGGTCATTCAGCAGTTCGGAACCGCCAACACCCACCCCAGCATTTAGCAGAGTAGAAAAGAGTTGACTTAGATAAATAAATAAATCAATTCTAGATGTAAATTGATCTCCATCTTGTGAGGCCAGGAAGTGAATCACATTAAGGTCTGACACATTCATTCATTCATTCATTCATTTATTCATAGATTGCATCCTGCCTTTCCAATTGCTGATTATAAATCAGGGTGGGGAAAATACATTGCATAGCATCCAATGACATCGTTCGGATTAAGCAAAGGATTTATGCTTGTTCGACTGGCCTTTCAGCTTCTCACCTCCTCCCTGTAGTCACAAAAATCTCTCCAGAGGCTTCATGATAATAATAATAATAATAATAATAATAATAATAATAATAATAATAATAATAATAATAATAATAATAATTTATTATTTATACCCCACCCACGTGGCTGAGTTTCCCCAGCCACTCTGGGTGGCTCCCAATCGAGTGTTAAAAACAATACAGCATTAAATATTAAAAACTTCCCTAAACAGGGAACAGATTTCCTAGAACAGATTCTGGGGTTCAGGAGGAAGCTAAGGTATGGGACACCCCAGCTCACAAGGGAAAGCCTTTTGCACAATGGGATCATGATCCAGAGATTGTCATGCACATCAAGGTGTTTCATGCGACTAGTCTCTCGAGACAGAGCATGGGTGTGCATATTTCCATTAAATTATCACGGAGGTAAATCATTCCCTCCAGATGGCGAGATTCATTTCATTTGCCACATCACATTTTCATCTATCCACTTCTATTATGGCATTTCGTGCCACTTTTGACACAGATACTTGCAGTCCTTAAAACTTCTAATTACTTTCATTAAATGAACCGGGATGAATAAAGTTGTACTATCTTCTTGACATTTGTAGCTAATTGCATCTCACGCAAAGCGTGAAATCGTGCCCCCATCTTTGTATTTTATCAGCCATGCAGAAATAAAATATCATTTAGAGGAGGAATAGAAAAGAGGCAAGCAATGAGCGCTACTCATTAAAGCACAACCCAAGAACAATGAGGTCCTTGTGATCATCAGGCGTGTGATATGAAAGTTGCCCGTGTACCCTCAGAGTTTTCTCATTCCTTCATTTGCTGGGAATGTGTGGATCCAGTGCACTTGTCATTTTCTGATTTTAAATAAAGTATGTATCAGCCTCAGGAACGTGGGCCACCTCTTGAGGGAAGAACCATACCTCAGTGTTAGAGCATCTATGTTACATGCCAATGGATTGACTTCGGATAAGGGAACTTCCTATGTTCCTAAAACAAAATATAGCATCAACTACACCCATGACTTGGTTTCCTTAAGGTGGGGAAAACCTTCAGCAACAGTAATAATAATCACAAGGTTCTGGGATCCATTTTTATGGCTTCCATACAATTCGCTAGCAAATTATCCTAATTGTACCTTGACATGGATTTGAGATATGAGGCTACAGTGTCCCCAGAAATTAATAACTTCCATATTCATTCTCTCTCTCTCTCTCTCTCTCTCTCTCTCTCTCTCTCATATAAACCCCACCTTTCCTCCAAGCAATGCAAGGCAGTGCATATGGTTCTTCCTACCCTTGTTTTAGCCTTAAAACAACTCAGTAAAGATCACCCAGTCAGTTTTTCGGCTGCGAGGAGATTCCATTGGATCATAGAATTGTAGATTTGGAAAGGAACACGAGGATCGTCTAGTCCAGGGGTCTGCAACCCGCGGCTGCGGAGCCACATGTGGCTCTTTTACACCTTTGTCGCGGCTCCGGGGCGGATACTAGCGAGGGGAGGAGGCTCATTGTGTGCCCCGACACTCCCCACTGTGGCGGGCGCTGTACTGGCTGTGACGTCGCATGGGGGCGGTGCATGCGTTAGTCACGCACCGTCCCGACGTCACCTTCCCGCCCGCTGTCAGATCGCGGCTCCGGAGATATATTTGTTTTAAATGTCGCAATGGTTTTGCGGCTACCAGTTTTTTTTTCTTCGGAAACGGGTCCAAGTGGCTCTTTTTTTCTTAAAGGTTGCAGATCCCTGGTCTAGTCCCACCCCCTACGATTCAGGAATCTCATGCTCTACAGTAGACTTTCTTCTTTAACTACTACAACATAGTACATATAGCACATAGACACCACCTTATACCGCAAACCAACAGACCGACAAACATATCTACATGCCTCTAGCTACCATCCCAAACATACCAAACAGTCCATTGTATATAGCCAGGCACTACGTTACAGCCGCATCTGTTCCAATTCTACAGACAGAGACTCTCACCTAAGAGATCTACAGCAAACCTTCTCAGAACTAAAATACCCAGCAGATGAAGTTAGACAACAGATCAACAGAGCCAGACTGATACCCAGAGAGAACTTGCTGCAAGACAGACCCAAAAAAGAAAATAACAGAACACCTCTAGTCATCACATACAGCTCCCAAGTTAAAACAGTACAACGGATCATCAGAGATCTACAACCTCTCCTGGACAATGACAGTTCTCTTTCTCAAGCTCTGGGAGGAAGACCTTTCATTGCCTACAGACAGCCACCCAATCTTAAACAACTCCTAACCCACAATAATACTACAACCAGACTTAACACGAACAGTGGCACCAGAGCCTGCAATAAACCCAGATGCCAACTTTGCTGCCACATACACCCGGACAACACCATTACTGGCCCCAACAACATCACACATACCATCTCGGGACTATTTAATTGCTCATCGTCTAACATTGTGTATGCCATCAAATGCCAACAGTGTCCTTCAGCTCTCTATATTGGACAAACAGGCCAAACCTTACGCCAAAGAATAAACGGACATAAATCTGACATCAAGAATCACAAAACAGAGAAACCAGTAGGAGAACACTTCAATCTCCCAGGACATTCTATACAAGATCTCAAAGTAGCTGTTTTACTACAAAGGAATTTCAGAAATAGACTGGAAAGAGAAGCTGCTGAATTACAACTCATTACCAAACTTAAAACCATGGAGAGACCTGGGCTGAACAAAGACATTGGATTCTTATCTCACTATACATGACTAAGCCATTTCTCACCTTCTCACCCCTTGCCTTTTCCTGTAAGACCTATTACAGTCGTTAAGAGTCGTCAACAGGCTCATCTCAGCTATCTGTCTATCTCCCATTCCCACCACCCTTCTGAGTAATACCCCTCCCCACCTTCTCACTATATAGAAGGATCTGGCAACTTCTGTTTCAGTGTATCTGAAGAAGTGTGCATGCACACGAAAGCTCATACCAAGAACTAACTTAGTTGGTCTTTAAGGTGCTACTGGAAGGAATTTTTCTTATTTTTACTACAACATACTGACTATCTGTAATTTAACCGTGCACAGTCGCATATCTTTTGTGCTGTTATAACAGTTACACATTATTTTTTTAAAGAAACTTGTTTTTTAAAAAATGCACGCGGAGCTCAAGGCATCATATATATGGGGTTCTTGGCTGATCCAGGCAATCCAGATTGCTGCATCATGACTCTCCGGACTATAATCCTTCCCCTAAGGATCTGATCTTTATAACCCAAACTCTGTGTCTTAACACATCTGCCAGGAGTTGTTTGCCTATCACCACCACACTTCCATTGCTCTTATAAAGTGCATGTACACTACATGACTCTCTCCCAGTGGTTCATGGGTGGTGAAAAACATTGTTGATCTGGTCAACATTTGGTTATTGAGTTCACAAAAAGTTCTACTTGCACCTCTGATCGTTCTCTGATTTCACTAAAACCATCTCATCCCTGCCAAATTTAAACATACACTTATTGCTCCAATTCCAATCATGTGGAATCTATGACTTTTACCAAAAATAAATGCTACCTTATCAGCCCATTCATGTTTGCATTTTTCCCTGTTTGCTTATTTTATCATTTCCCCATGCTAGCACACTAAAGATGAAACCTGTGGATGGTTTTAATTTCATTCAGATGGTTTAAAAATGCATTCTAATTTGTTTAAGTTTGTTTAGAGGGTCGTTATTGATTAGGCACAGTGCCATCTGGCTCCATTATAACTTTTTTTGTTGGAAATAGGAGCAAAATGTTTCATTTCTTAATTGCATCTAATATTGTGCTTATTGGCTTTCTACAGTTTTGTTGTTGCTAGTAAATGTCTACTTATGAATTAACTGTGCCACAGTGGGTGACATTTTGTAAAGGACAGCATGGTTTGGAATTAAACCAATGCAGTGAATTTAATTGCATCAGATTTTTAAAAGTGTCACTTTTCATTCTTGATTACTCCTTGATATAGCTATTTCTACTGGATCCCGTTCCATTCAATATTTCAATGATACTTAATGAAGATAATAGTTTTCTTTAACTCGGTAATGAAGACAAATAATTAATTGTTCACAAATTAACCTATCAAGATATACAGCTAACTTGTCTATCAATATCAGTGGGTCTTCTCCAAGTGTGATTTAGTTGTAAATCACCCTTGCACACCTACCAGGTAATAACACTAGTTAAAATCTGAGCAAACATAATCTACAAAGAATAGGGGTGACTCACTGATTCATTAATTGCATATATCTTTCAGTTCTAGTATTGATCTTTCTATCCTCATATATTAATATAATTAAATGTCTGCCTGTAGGTTAAAGAACAGATTTGCTCCACACGATACGTGTAAAAATAGGAGGAACGTTATAATTTATTTCCTTGGGAAACTGAAAGAAAAGTCTCTACTAAGTCACACCGAGAATTATGATTTTCACCCAAGGGAAACAGGTATGAAAGCAGGAAATCTGGAGGGCTGAGAGAAGGGTTATTACAATGGATAAGCATTGTTAACATTCCTTAGGCTTAGAGCTTCTTAGTTCTGTGTTGCCAGGGAACAGTGATGAGTCTTCAACCTTTTGCCAGGGCTGACGTGAGGCTGCTCCATTAATCCTGAATGCTACAGAAATGGGGATCTACTTCATTTGAAATCACAGCAGCATCTACTGTCTAATGGAAACTTGGGAAGGTCATTTCACTAATAAATCTGTAGAAGAATGGAACATCTTCTTTAGAAATTACACCAAACTAAACCACAAGGAAGCTCTACTGAAGGTGCTTTCTAATTTAAAAATAGATGAGTGTTAAGTGCCCCAGCTGCCTTATAATTATTATAGGTGTATCTAATATTAATATCAGACTACATAGTTTCAAAGCAAATTAGTACTGGGCAAGTTGCTGGGATGGTCATTCATGTTTGAATTACAAATATGATGTCTTGTTTCAGTGGGTTACATTTATTTCCACACTGCCACTTCTATTTGTTCCTCACCTGAGCACAAACTAGCCATTTAGTTTCAGACATCTTAAACAGTACCAATCTGTCTATTTCCACCAATTGCAGAATGCTGAAGGCATACCCAAAATTTGAAGGACCCTGTTTGGAGCAATTGTCTCCACACCATGCATGTGAGAAACTACACCACAGACTGTAACCACCTGGCTTTTCTTCCTTCTTCTTGCACAGCCCTCATACAAGTCAAGTAAATAAGGCTACTGGTGACTACTTATGGGAACGTTCAACTTGTGCTTTCAGTCAGGATGCCTTTGAACATATTGCTGGCATGCTGCCCTCGGTTTCTGCGTGTGGGCTTCCTATAGGCAACTAGTTGGCCAATGTGAAAATCAGATACTGGGCTAGACGGGACACTGGCCCGATGCAGCAAAGTTCTTCTTATGTCCAGTGGGGCTTATTTCTGAGTTGGCATATTTACAGATAGCATCATTAACTGCAGACTTTACCCCTTTCTTCAGCAAGGCAAGGGTCAAGTCCTGGGGGAAGTGAATTATCTCCTGACACAGCCTTAGAACCATATGGATCCTCAAGGTCTGTTTGACTCTCGCAGATGCTTGATATTTATTAGCTGTTCTGTAAATCTTCCAGCTTCTGTACACAATGCTTCTCCGTGGCCAGCTGCCAATTGCCAGCCGGAACATATCCTGCAAGCATCTGCCAAGGGTCTCTGAGTCTTTATGGGAGTAAGCACTCGTTTAAACACCATTAATAAGAACGCATCTCTTTATCTATTCCTGTCAGGTGTTTCCCTGAGCAATGAGAACGTGTCTTGACTTGACACAAGTATTTGAGGGAAGATCTCGATCCAGGGCTGAGTTGAAGGACGAGATGAGTTTCCCTGCCTCCTCATTCTGTGGCTGAATCTTACTTCACCAATTATGACAATGTGGTTTAGTGGGTACAGGCCAGGCTCAGAACTTCCCTTTTTAATGCTGTTTCTAAAGAACTGTATGCTGAAACCACATCATACTATTTCCCAAATCAGAAATCTGTGTACAGAGTTGCTGAGCACACTCTCTCTCTCTTCTCTGCTTCATTCACCCTCCCCAAACCCAACAGCGAAACGGAGGATAATAATACCAGCCTGTCATACAGGGTTGTTGTAAGGATTGCGACTAGATAATGCATGTGAAATGCTTTGAACACTTGAAACCACTGTACAGTGGTAACTCGGGTTAAGTACTTAATTCGTTCCGGAGGTCCGTTCTTAACCTGAAACTGTCCTTAACCTGAAGCACAACTTTAGCTAATGGGGCCTCCTGCTGCCGCCAGAGCCCGATTTGTGTTCTTATCCTGAAGCACTATTTATGGGTTAACGGAGTGTGTAACCTGAAGCGTATGTAACCTGAAGCATATGTAACCCAAGGTACCACTGTACAAAGGCTGCATATTATAATGTCTGTCTGGTTCCATACAAATTATATCAAAAATGTAAAAGGCATTTGACTTGTATATCCATGCTAATTGTCTGGTGCCTGGGGAACAGCTCCTTGTTGTTGTTGTCTTTACAAATCATAGCCAGAGGTGGGGAACCTTTTTTCCGTTGAGGGCTGCATTCTCCCAGGAGTAATCTGTCAGGGACCAAATGCCAGCAGTGGGCAGGACCAGTGGCAAAACTCAGTGAGACCACTCCCACCCATCTTTGCCACCTCATGTTCCCTCCCTCCGTGGCAGGCTGCTAGTGTAAGGATAAGTCACTCCTGATCCGAACTGGTTGGCTGCAGAGGGCTCCCCCTCATTCATCTTTCCATCATCACTTCATCCATTTTAGTGTTTCCCTCTCACCCTCCCTCTGGGTTCCCCTGCCTTCCAGGTGAAACTAGGCTCAAGGTACAGTCCTCCACCCCAGCCATGTAAAAGACTACAGTGGTACCTCAGGTTACATACGGTTCAGGTTACAGACTCCGCCAACCCAAAAATAGTACCTCGGGTTAAGAACTTTGCTTCAGGATGAGAACAGAAATTGTCCTCCAGCAGTGCGGCAGCAGCAGGAGGCCCCATTAGCTAAAGTGGTGCTTCGGGTTAAGAACAGTTTCAAGTTAAGTACGGACCTCCAGAACGAATTAAGTACTTAACCTGAGGTACCACTGTACCTTCTTCTCTCTTTGGCGATCACTCGTAGCAGAGTAAGATTGTCTTCCATAAACACGGTTTAAAAAGCAAATCCATAAGTGACTGTGGAGGCCAATTCTGGATCCACGCACCCTTCCACAGTAGGGGCATAGGTTTCCAAGCGGGAGTTGATCATGGTGAGGATTTACCAAGCATGCCTTCCACTTAGTGTGTTTCTCCCTTTCATCCTGAGTTTGAGCATCTTCAAAGCCCAGGGCACCTTTGGTAAAGGCTGTTCTCCAATTAGAGCGCTCACAGGCAAGTGCTTTCCAGTTGTCGGGGTTTATACTACATTTTTTAAAGATTTGCCACGAGAGAGTCTTTGAATCTCCTTTGTTGACCACCAGCATTATGCTTACCATTTTTAAGTTCAGAATAGAGTACTTGCTTTGGAAGATGATAATCAGGCATCCAAACAACATGACTAATCCAACGAAGCTGATGTTGAAGAATCATTGCTTCGACACTGGTGATCTTTGCTTCTTCCAGTACACTGTCATTAGTTCGCCTGTCTTCAAAAAGTGATGTACAAAATGTTTCGGAGACACCGTTAATAGAATCTTTCAAGGAGTTGGAGATGGCGTTTATAAGTGGTCCACGTTTCACAAGCATACAGTAAGGTTGGTAGTGCAATAGCTTTGTAAACAAGCATTTTGGTTTCCCTGCGAAAGTCCTCAAACACTCTGCACTTCAATCGGGAGAAAGCCGCACTCGCAGAGCTCAGGCGATGCTGGATTTTGGCATCAATGTCTGACCTTGTGGAAAGATAACTGCCCAGGTAGGAGAGGTCACTGGCATTTTCCAATGTTGGATATGTGGCGCTGCAGAGGGGTTGTTTTGTGCTTGTTGGTGCAGCTTGTTGGGCTCACCTGCCTTCTGGGTGAAACTAGGCTCAGGGTACAATCCCTCACCCCCCAGCCATGTAAAAGACTACCAACTCAATCTAGTGAGTAATTCTAAATACAGAGGACAGGATAAGAACACAGAACCCACCCAGTAACCACCAGAGGCTTGCCTTATTTATTTCAATGAAGGATGTCGCTCTGCCATTAAAATGACTAGGGTACAACATCTCCTTTATGCCACTGGAAAAGCAATGTAGGATTCCAAAGAGGGGTGTTTGATTCTATACATCTTCAGGGTTCCATGATTTGTAGACAGGAAAATTAATAAGGGAGGAACAGTAAAGATGCTACAGTTGCACTTGTTTCGAAATTAGATGTCTTCAATCTTCCACTCTAGTCTACACAATTAATTCATCCAATTAATCCACTCAGAGTCTTTCTGATAGTTAAATCAGAATAATATGCTCATTTCCTAAGGGCTGCCTGAGGTGCAGAAATTTGCACACATTATAAGCTTTAGTGGCATATTAAGAATGGAAAGCTTCATGGATGGGTCTGCTTTAAAAATGTCTGAAAAGGAGTCATTAACAGATTCAGAATTATAGCAACAGCCTGAAAATATATCTGCATATATCTGAAAAGCCCCAGGCTTCTATTGTGGAATTTAAGCAAAAATGGGATTTCTTCTAATTATAATGATCATCTACTCTGAAATAATTCTTGCCTGGATCTAAATCCACCCCCCCCACCCCCACCCAAGAGATGTGTTATAAAAATATCCATTGTCTTCAGTGGTATTTTGACTGAGGATTTTCATAGAATCATAGAGTTGGAAGAGACCACAAGGGCCATCGAGTCCAACCCCCTGCCAAGCAGGAAACACCATCAGGGCACTCCTGACATATGGTTGTCAAGCCTCTGCTTAAAGACCTCCAAAGAAGGAGACTCCTGCAGCCCTTTGCTGTGCAGATAATAAAAATGCATGTGGATTTCTACCCATGAAGTTGTGTATTTTATGTATTTGTGTTTCTTGCAAAATAATGCTCCGTTCGTGTGCTGTTAAATTTCTTTGATCTTACTGGAAGTCTTCAGATTTGCCAATGCACCAGGTAGACCACTAGAGGGAGGGAAAGTTGCTTGTTTTGAAATGCATAATTATTACAGTGAGATGCCTGGCAGAGTGATAGGGCGATAAAACTTTGGGTGCTGAATAATTACATAATACCTGAAATTCTTATAGGGTTTTTTTTTGCCTTTAAAACTTTTTTTAAAAAAATGCAAGTCCCCTCTGCAGGAAAGAGAAAATTGCACCACGTACCCTCTTGCCTAGGACTCCACAAGAACAAAATAGTTACTGCAGCATGTTCACATGCATAGCCATTTGAGGGCCATGCGCATGCAAGCTCTACCGGTGTTTTAGGAAGATGAATGTTTCAAGGCTGGCGCACAAATGCACGGTTCCTATGAAATCAATGCCATCTTCCCTGGGAAGCTGACGGAGGAAAACATGATTGCTGACTCTTAATACACTATTGAGTATGTGGTACAAGGAGTGGATGACAGGAGGACAAAATGTAAACAATGGGCAGTAAAATCCTTATAGTGGAGGCAATTTTTTTTTTAAAAAAAAGGCTATCAGTGATAGCTAATAACAGCATGAGGCTCAGCAAGAAATGAAGAATGCTGTGGCATCCCTGGTGCTCCACATAAAGAGAGTTTTAAAGAGTGACAGAATGGATCAGCTGATGGGTTGATCAGCAGTTTCCTCCCCCCCCCCCCCAAGTGCTCAGGATCAAAGGAAAGGATAGTTCTGGAGATGGGTTGATCTACAGCTGTGACGAGATGACATTGCCTTCAAAGCTTTCCCTGAATAAGAGCATCTTGCTGATATTTCATGAGCCACAGATCAATCTTGGAGAGGGAGGAAATGGGGCGGCGGCGGGGGGGGGGGGGAGAGATGGCAGTTTCACAGCTTGGAGCAAATTGAGCAGCACACCCCCAAGCTGCTTGCTCACAATGCTGCTTTCTGTGATCCATGACAACTTTGGGAAGGCCTCGATGATGGCTGCTAGTTTGGGAAATCAATTTTGGCACAGCTTTCTTTGTCAAGTTTAAAAACTGAATTCTGCGCACAGACCGTTCCTTGTGCTCATTCCCACCAGCACCGTACCTCAGAAAGAAACATCAAAATGAGCCAAGGGGGAGGGAACTGTCTAAATCAACCCAATATAAAAGTTCTGATTTACATTTCCTGGGTATTACATTAGAGCTAGCCTTGAGGGAAGTTCCCACCTGCCCAAGTCCCTTTCATATACAGTGGTACCTCGGGTTAAGTACTTAATTCGTTCCGGAGGTCCGTTCTTAGCCTGAAACTGTTCTTAACCTGAAGGACCACTTTAGCTAATGGGGCCTCCTGCTGCCGCTGGAGCACGATTTCTGTTCTCATCCTGAAGCAAAGTTCTTAACCTGAAGTACTATTTCTGGGTTAGCGGAGTCTGTTACCTGAAGCGTATGTAACCTGAAGTGTATGTAACCCGAGGTACCACTGTAATACCAAGGAAGCTGTTGACACTTTGAACGGATCTCATGCAGTTAAGGGCTGCATGAGGGCTAACAAATTGAAGCTTAATCCCAGAAAGTCAGAGGTACTCCTGGTTAGGCAAGAAATGGACTCTGAAATTGCCATTGAGCTCTGTTTTGGATGGGCTAGTACTCCTCAGGTTGACAGCCTGGGTGCTCCTTCGCTTGGCTTTTACCTGGGTTGGTGTTCTTAAAACTTGGGTCCCATGTGTTACCAGACTACAACTCCCATCATCCCTGACCATTGGCTAAGCTGGTGGTGGATGATGGGAGTTGTAGTCCAATAAAACATCTGAGGGCCCACAGTTGAAGAACAGTGACCTGAATGACTACCTGAATGTGGCCCAACCTTTGAAAAGATTACAGAAGTTTCAGCTAGTCCAGGATGTGGCTGCATCTTTCCATATCCCCTGACTGACCCTTTCACTAAGATCCAAAGGAAAAGCCATTCTCTGGATCTGACTTAGGACTGAAGCACATTTGAGCAGGATTTGGAGTAGAGGTCACTCCCAGCCCTGCCTTGAGATGCAGCTACTGCCTCATCCCCGAAGGGAAGGAGAGACTGCCCAGTTATGGAACGCCTTGTCCCTAGCTGGCCCTCACCCTCACAGTTTTTCATCAGTGATTAAAGTCCATTTTACTCCTATGTGGCAGATACTGTTTTCATTGGTGGTTTGTACTGCTGTTCCTGCCTCCTGCGCTGGTTGTTTTTAAATACTGTTGTTTTTATAACGTTTCCATTGCAAATGTTGTAAACAGCCCCCAGTGGCGTTTTTGCATCAGAAGGGGGGGGAATGAATAAATATTCTTAAGAACATAAGAAGAGGCCGGCCAAAAGCCCGTCTAGACCAGCATCTGTGCGGGAAGATATTGGGGGCTGAGCAGTAGAACACTCTGCACTTGCAAATCTCAGCATTTGACAGCAGAGACAGAACTTAGCAATGATGGCTACTAATTACTATAAAAAAATTCCTTCCAGTAGCACCTTAAAGACCAACTAAGTTAGTTCTTGGTATGAGCTTTCGTGTGCATGCACACTTCTTCAGATACACTAATTACTAATTACTGATAGCCTTATCTTCCATGAATGTGTCTAATCCTCTTTGAAACCCATGCACTTAAAACTAGCATTGAAGAGAGTGCCTCACCTTCATCCAACTCTGAGCTCTGCCTCTCACCCAATTTAAACTGTGAACTTGCTCTGAATTTTGTTCATCTGCCCCCTCCCATTAGATGTGTGTAGTAAAATTTGAAAAGCCAGAGAAATGCCCAAGTATCCAGAGAGCTTCTTCTGCCATTAATTCCGACTATCAGAAAGTTATTCCTGAGGTTTAGTCAGAATCTCCTTTCCTGTAACTTGAATGCATTGGTTTGAGTCCTACCCTCCAGAACAGGAGAAAACAAGCTTGCTCCATCTTCCATGCGAAAGTCCTTGAGATATTTGAAGATGGCCATCATATCTCTTCTCAGTTTTCGCTTTTCAAGGCTAACCATACCCAGCTCCTTCAAGCTCCTTCATCAGGCTTAGTTTCCAGACCCTTGATCATCTTGGTTGTCCTCCTCTGCACACATTCCAGCTTTTCAACAACCTTCTTAAATTGTGATGCCCAGAACTGGACACAGTATTCCAGGTGTCGTCTGACTAAGAAGACTAGAGTGGTACTATTACAGTGGTGCCCCGCAAGACGAACGCCTCGCAAGACGGAAAACCCGCTAGACGAAAGGGTTTTCCGTTTTGGAGGCGCTTCGCAAAACGAATTGCCCTATGGGGTTGCTTCGCAAGACGAAAAAATCTTGCGCGTCCCCGTGGGTTTTTTTCGCTCCCCCCCTTTTCCTAAGCCGCCTATCAGCTGTTCCGCTGAAAAACCCGCTTAACAGCTGATCACGGAAAGCCGCTAGACCGCTGTAGCGCTAATCAATGGGCTTGCTTCGCAAGACGAAAAAATCGCTAGACGACGAGAATCGCGGAACGGATTCTTTTCGTCTTGCGAGGCACCACTGTACTTCCCTTGATGTGGACACTATACTTCTGTTGATGCAGCCTAGAACAACATTAGCTTTTTTGCTGCTGCATCACACTGTTGACTCATGTTAAGCTTGTGGTATACTAAGACCCCTAGATCTTTTTCACATGTACAGTGGTACCTCGGGTTAAGTACTTAATTCGTTCCGGAGGTCCGTACTTAACCTGAAACTGTTCTTAACCTGAAGCACCACTTTAGTTAATGGGGCCTCCTGCTGCCGCCAGGCCGCCAGAGCATGATTTCTGTTCTCAACCTGAAGCAAAGATCTTAACCTGAAGCACTATTTCTGGGTTAACGGAGTATGTAACCTGAAGCGTATGCAACCTGAGGTACCACTGTACTACCGGCAAGCCAGGCATCCCCCTTCTTACATTTGTGCAGTTGGTTCTTCCTGCCAGCACCTTGCCCAGGTTTTTCTAGATATTTTTTTTAAGCTAAGGATGACACCTGACTTTTGACAGCTTCTGCACCACTCACATCCTGGTGTTTCTTTCCATCCCTGGACTAGGTGCGCCACTGGCCTGATTTGGATCATGGTTCCGAGCCCCATGATGGGCAAAACAACTTCCTTGCCTCACAGGGGGTTGGGCTAGATGGCATTTTACCCCGGTTGCCCAGACCTGTGGCGCTTGCCAAGTCTGCAGGTTTGATCCCTGTGCGTGCATGCATAATCCTACCTTGCAGGGGGACTGGACTTGATGACGCCTGGGGGGTCCCTTCCAACTCCTGCTGCTGGCATTTTACCACAGTCGCCCAGACCTGTGGCACTTGCTGATAATGCACAGCTTGCAGGTTTGATCCCCATGGGTGGGTGTGCATATTCCTGCCTTGCTGGGGTGTGTGCGTGTGTGTGCGTTGGACTTGATGACACCCGGGGGTTCCACTTCCAACTCCTGCTGCTGTTGACGTTTTACCAGAACTGTAGCACTTGCTGTTAATGCCCAGGTTGCAGGTAATAATAATGATGATGATAATAATAATAATACGTTTATTGTCAATGTACAACCTGTGTAAAGGTAAAGGGACCCCTGGCCATTAGGTCCAGTCGTGGCTGACTCTGGGGTTGCAGCATTCATTTCGCTTTATTGGCCAAGGGAGCCGGCGTACAGCTTCCGGGTCATTTGGCCAGCATGACTAAGCCGCTTCTGGCAAACCGGAGCAGCGCACAGAAACGCCTTACCTTCCTGCCGGAGCAGTACCTATTTATCTACTTGCACTTTGACATGCTTTCGAACTGCTAGGTTGGCAGGAGCAGGGACCGGGTAACGGGAGCTCACCCCGTCGCGGGGATTCAAACTGCCAACCTTCTGATCGGCAAGTCCTAGGCTCTGTGGTTTAACCCACAGCGCCACCCGTGTACAATGAAATTAACCGAGCATCCCTCCCCCCCACCACACTCAATCTCATTGCACTCATTGCACAGGTTCAATCTCTGTGTGTGTGTGCATATTCCTGCCTTGTAGGGGGTTGGCCTAGATGACCCCAGGAGGTGCCTTCCAACTCCTGCTGTTGGCATTTTACCTCGGTTGCCCAGACCTGTGGCGCTTGCTGATAATGCCAAGTTTGCAGATTCGATCGCCATGTGCGTGTGTGCATATTCCTACCTTGCAGGGGGGCTGGGCTGTACTCGACGACGCTGGGGGGTGGGGTCCCCCTTCCAAGCCTACGATTCTATCATCCCCCCCTCCCGCCGTTTTAACCTGGGCCTGACCCACCCCCTACCCCGCTTCTCTCGCGCGCCTCCGAGAGCCGCGGGGTCCTCCCCAGGGTCCGGACCAGGCGGGTGATCACGCAACGCGTTCGGCGGCGTTTGTCCGCCGGCGGCACCCTTACACCATCGGCGCCCGGCGCTGCAGGGCGGTGCTGCGGGAGTCGAAAGCGGCGCGCGGGGCGGCTGAAGGGCGGGGCGAGGCGGAGGGCGGCCTTTGGGAGCCGTCGGGAGGAGCGGGCCGCGTCCGGGAGAGCGACGAGGAGTAGGCAGGCCGGCGGCGGGGAGGAGGGGGGTCTCGGCGCCATGGCGTCGGTGAAGGTGGCTGTCCGAGTCCGGCCCATAAACCGCAGGTGAGGCAGCCAGAGCCGAGCGAGAGGAGCTCGTGCCCTCCGCCCCCTCCCCTCACGCACTCCGCCGCTCGCTTTTTCCCCACGTTCTCCCCTCGTGGGTCTTCCCTCCCCCGCCCGGCCGGGACTGTCACGCGCACGCGCAGAACTTGTTCCCTCACCTTTCAGCTCCCGGGTGTGTGTCGTGGCGCAATGATGGGCTGGGGGCGGGGGGGGGGACAAAACAAAAAAAACCGGAAAAAAGAGTAATTGGTATAATGAGATTGAGAAGAGAGAACAGTTTTCCTCTTTCTTAGAATCGGAGAGTTGGGAGGGACCCCCGGGGGTCATCTAGTCCGACCCCTCTGCCAAGGCGGGGGTCATTTGCCCAACGTGCGACTCGAACCCACGACTTTGAGACTGGGAGTCACCTTGCTGTAGCGACCGACCGAGCTATGCCTTTTTTATTCCTTCCTTCTGCGGAAGAGGTTCTGGCAGAGTGGTACCCACAAGGAAAACAAAACAAGGCAAGGGCACCTGCTCGAAAAGCTTCCCGCCTTGCAGGGGGTTGGGCTAAATGACCCTTGGTGTCTCTTTGAACTCTGTTGTTCAAACCCTGTAAACTTTGCTGGCAGCCTCATTGCTAGGGTAGCAGAACAGTGGCATGTGCTGTCACGCCTGTTGGGGAGCCAGGTGCGAAGGAGGCTCCTGTGATTGGCATTTTGGGGAGGTGCTCTGACCCCCCCCCCAGCTGCCAGAGTCTCTTCCCTGGAACTAACAAATAAAGGGCACAGGAGAATCTGTTCTCTCTCCCCGCCCCCTTTTAAATCTGGTCACCCTAACTTATTAGATCTGGGAAAGTATAATGTATTTTTATTTATCTGCTTCTTTATTCATCACCTTTATAGCCTGCCTCTCATCAAAGGTGTTCAAGGTGGCGTACATAACGCCTCTCCATTCTTTTCCCACAACAACCCTGTGAGGTAGGTTAGGCTGAGAGTCAGTGACTGGCCCAAGGTTGCCCAGTGAGTTTCATGATTGAGTGGGGATTTGAACCCTGATCTCCCAGGGCCTTGTCCAGGACTCTTAACCAGTACACCACACTTAGAATTCTGTTCATACAAGGCACTGACAAACATATTTCTGGTGTCCAAAGGGGTTAAAAACAAGAGTGTTCTATCTATTGAGGAGGTGTACACACTACATGCTTAAATGTGCATATATGTTCGCACACACATCCTTTAAATAAAGCATGCCAGCTGTAAAACTCTGCCAAAGTAATTTTATGATGCTTTGTGCTGAGCTTGTGCTTTTGTATAAACTGGTGATGATTGATCGTTTTGTCCCTGGCGGCTTCTTGCAAACTCACTAAAGGTTCATGTCAGTTCTTTGGAAGAGCAGATGTCAGCCAGACATGTAGGAAGGTGGGTTTTATCACACCTCTATAGCTCTATATGTTATCTATTTGTTTCAAAGTTGTTATGAAAGTCATCTTAGCGTGGGAAGATGCCACAACTCAGCATCTCCCTACATAGTTGTAGTTGTTCTGGGGTGAGTTTGCAAGTGACCAGTGTAGGGAATATGTTGAGCACCTACTTGTGAAAATGCATTGGGGTTTTTCCCTCACATGTGTGGTTACTGAAATGATACATGAAGCTGAGGTGGAGCTAAAAGCAATTAACCCTGTTCATCATTCTGCATACATATGCCCTACACACATTGCAGGGGGTTGGAATGGATGACCCTTGGGCTTCCTTCCAATTCTAAAATTGTATGATTCTTTGTGAGTAGAACTATGTTGTTTTCCCAGTCTGACAGGATTTAGAAAAGGTAATTTAAGGGGTATAATTTCAATGAATGAAACTAGTGTGGTGAAATTTAATTTGAAAGAAGTAAGCAGTATAATGAGATTTCAGATTGAGTGTCTAAGATTGAAAAGATATTGGACAGGTAATCCTTCTCCTTGGCATTAGAAAACATTCTGTCCTTAACAGTTCTGTGTGTTTAATCTGTTGGAACTCAATAACCTTATTCAAGCAGTGTGGGATCTTGTGGTTGTACACATACATGCTCAACACACACATAAGTGGTTGCATACAGTATATAGGGATCATGACAGAGTACTTTTAAAATAATCTGTAAATATGGTACATGCATCTTTTGCTTTGAAACAAAGTCAATAAAGCTCACAGCATTTATCTTTATGTAACCTTCTTGAAAATGTGTTTTAAGTTCTTGAAAATACACAAACAATGATTTTTCCATAGCTGCTGCTTGCAGTTTTTGGAGCATAACAGAACTCTATTCTTGTAGCACTACTGAACAAAACACTGGCCATTGTTGGCTTATTTTATTTAAGATATTTATATACCACACAATTAATTTGCATTTCTAAGTGGTGTACATTAAAAAAATCCACAGAAAATGGGACAATAAAACAAACACTGCCTGCTGGAACAACAACAACAAAATAATGGTCATGGGCCTGAAGTTCAGCAAGGAGCTGTCTAATCTCAGCTGGGAGGGAGATCCACAGACTTTGACCCATTAGACTGAATGTACAGTTTCCAGAAGTTATGAGCCCCAAAGATCTCAGTGATTGGGCCATGATATAAGGGATCAGGCAGTCCTTAAGATATCCTTGACCCATGTTGTTAAGGGCCCTGTAAATTAACACAAGAGCCTTGAACGTGGCCCATGTTGTTGAAGCAGAACAGACTAGTCAGCTCATGACTGCACAAGAAATTCCCTATCAGCTGCTTTTAGATGATATTGTTTTGTTTTTGTATCCTAGAGCCTAGAGCGGCTAACAACATTTAAATTGTTATCCTTGGGTATAAGTGTTACCTAAGTTGCATTCCCACTCTCTGAACACAACGCTGCTGCTTTGCGACAGAACATGATACATCTAAAAGCATGTGCTCTGAACTCAAAACAGCCTTGGGCATTTGCTGCTTTTTTCAAAGAGGGGGTGTCCCACAGTTTAGGGGTTCTCTGGTGCCACAACATTGATTTATTTTCTGGGGTCTGAAAGTGCTTGCCTTTCTTGTATGTTAACTTTACTTGAGACTCAACAACTTTGACAATTTCAGCAATATTTTCTATTGCTATTGATTTCAGATTGATTAACAAAAAAAACAAAACCTTGGTTGATGTCCCCCCCCCCCCCCGAATTTAATTGAAAAGGGGATGTTGCCAGTTTGGAGATCTTTTATTTAAAAAGTTGTTATTGGTAGTAACTTTGTTGAAGGTGAAGTATTGGTAATTTGGAGTGGAGTTGTAATTTTGGTAATACTTCACTGAAGTTATCAGACTTTCAGGACTCGTGATTTCATGCTCCTCCCTGCTATAAACTGAAAGCTGGAATGGGAGCAATTTGGTTACTATAAGTATTAAGAGAGGCTTCAGAAAGTATTGGTGAAGAATACTGCATCTCTGCACAAACCAGAGTGGAGAGTTGGGTTTTCCTACCTAAGGATACTTAACATTTATTTCCATGGTCGGTGGAGATATTGAAATCATATGCCCAACTTGTAAACACATTTACATTTTCTAAGGCTGGTAGGATTAAATATTTGCTCTTCCATTGAGGCGCAGGTCAATTCTGTGTCCAGGGCAGCTGTTTACCAACCCCATCTGGTACTCTGGCTGAGACCCTACCTGCCCGCGGACTGTCTCGCCAGAGTGGTGCATGCTCTAGTTATCTCCCGCTTGGACTACTGCAATCCCCTCTATGTGGGGCTACCTTTGAAGGTGACCCAGAAACTACAACTAATCCAGAATGCGGCAGCTAGACTGGTGACTAGGAGCAGCCGCTGAGACCACATAACACCAGTCTTGAAAGACCTACATTGGCTCCCAGTACGTTTCCAGGCACAATTCAAAGTGGTGGTGCTGACCTTTAAAGCCCTAAATGGCCTTGGTCTAGTATACCTGAAGGAGCATCTCCACCCCCATCATTCCGCCCGGACACTGAGGTCCAGCTCTGAAGGCCTTCTGGCGTTTCTCTCGCTACAAGAAGCCAAATTGCAGGGAACCAGGCAGAGGGCCTTCTCAGTAGTGGCATTCGCCTTGTGGAACGCCCTCCCACCAGATGTCAAAGAGAAAAACAACTACCAGACTTTTAGAAGACATCTGAAGGCTGCCCTGTTTAGGGAAGCTTTTAATGTTTGATGCACTATTGTATTTTAATATTTTGTTGGAAGCTGCCCAGAGTGGCTGGGGAAACCCAGCTAGATGGGCAGGGTATAAATAATAAATTATTCTTCTTCTTCTTCTTCTTCTTCTTCTTCTTCTTCTTCTTCTTCTTCTTCTTCTTCTATAGACAGGCTACTGTCTTTTACACGAGCACCATATTCCATGGTAGTGCTTCTGAGACGTGTTCTATTTTGAGTGACTGTTGAACCCATCTGATCTCTTTTGCAGCTTCAATGAAACTTTGTCTCAAGAGGATGGATTACAAAGTAGCACCAGTACAGTGGTGCCTCGCAAGACGAAGTTAATTCGTTCCGCGAGTTTTTTCGTCTAGCGAATTTTTCATCTTGCGAAGCATGGTGTCAGAAAAGTTTTGGAAAAGCTTCAAAAATCACCAAAAACCTCAAAAAAGGCTATCACACCGCGTTCTATGAGTTGCTCCTCGAAGTCAAGTCGCAACTGTATTAACGGTGTTAAGAAAAAAGAAACAAACTTGCAAAAAACGCAAGACGTTTTCGTCTTGCAAAGCAAGCCCATAGGGAAATTTGTCTTGCGAAGCAGCTCAAAAACTGCAAAACCCTTTCGTCTAGCAAGTTTTTCGTCTTGCGAGGCATTCATCTTGCGGGGCACCACTGTAGTTAATGGACCATGGTAAGATATCACACTGAAAATTGGAAATAAGGGCAACTGGGTGAACTAGCTAGACAGGTACAGCACTGAGCTCTGTTTCTGCTGCTCCTCCCTTTCTCAAGAATATGAGCAAAATTACAAACAGTTGCTAGGTTAAGCTGCTTATTCAAAGCTGAAGCTTCGTTTTGGTTAACTGCCGAATAGTCAAAACTGGCTGACTTGTGTGCAAGAAATAAAGCTTTTGTTCAGAGTTCACTGCGGTGCAGCTGGCTTTATTATGCTTCATTGCTAGATAATATGTTGCTTTTATGATCATTCTTAAACAGAGGCCCATAGATTGTTTGGGCCATAATCACTTATCTTCACTTTCCATTTAAATTTCTTAGCCACCAGTGCACAGTCACATGACCCTCCCTTCAGCATCTCATTGAGCAGTTCAGCAGTAACAGCTTTGTGTCATAGAATCATGGAACGATAGAATTGGAAGGGACCACGAGAATAATCTAGTGTCTAGTCCAACCCCCTGCAATGTAGGAATCTTTCACCCAACGTGGGGCTCAAACCTATGACCCTGAGATTAAGTGTCTCATGCTCTACCGACTGAGCTATCCCTTCACCATCATAGAATTGTAAAGTTGGAAGGCACCCTAAGGGTCATCTAGTCCAACCCCCTGCATTGCAAGAAACTCAACTAAAGTGTCTGTGACGGATGGCCATCCAATCTCTGATTAAAAACCTCCAAGAAAGGAGAGTCTCCACCACCTATTGTGGGAGTCTGTTCCACTGTCAAACAGCTCTTACTGTCAGAAAGTTCTTCCCATGTTTCGTTGGAATCTCCTTTCTTGTAACTTGAATCCATTTGTTTGAGTCCTACCCTCCAAAACAGGAGAAAACAAGCTTGCGCCATCTTCCATGTGATAGCCCTTGAGATATTTGACGATGGCTATCATATCTCCTCTAAATCGCCTCTTTCCCAAGCTAAACATACCTGGCTCCCTCAACCATGTCCTTGTGGATTGCTTGTTCAAACTTGCTCCGTAGTTGTTGTTTCGTCTTCACCTGTATATCTTCTTTACGTTTTGCATTATTGTATCTGTCTGCTTTTTGTTAGTTTGTGTTTTATATATTGTGGCATAGACTCTACTGTACCTTTAATCCCCACCCCTTGATTTTTTTAATAATGGGAATTGGAAACCTTCTATCTGTTCCTGACCTATAGAATTGCTTTGAGGGTTTCTTGTGGTGTAGTGGTTAAGAGCGGTAGTCTCGCAATCTGGGGAACCAGGTTTGCATCTCCGCTCCTCCACATGCAGCTGCTGGGTGACCTTGGGCCAGTCACACTTCTTTGAAGTCTCTCAGCCCCACTCACCTCACAGAGTGTTTGTTGTGGGGGAGGAAGGGAAAGGAGATTGTTAGCCGCTTTGAGACTCCTTAAAGGGAGTGAAAGGCGGGATATCAAATCCAAACTCCTCCTCCTCTTCTTCTTCTTCTTCTTCTTCTTCTTCTTCTTCTTCTTCTTCTTTGTTCCCCCACCTCACCACCAATCAAGCTGCGCATAAATTTTATGAAATAAAATAAATTTTATAGCAGCACTATAATGAGAAGGCAAGCCTTAATAGCTTTATTAGCCGTGCAGTCTTAGCAGAGGAAACTCTTTTCCCTTTACTAAATTAGCCAGAATTGTTTTGCCTTCATTTTGTTGCCTTTGCAGCCTTAGAATGAAAATGATCGATCTTAACTTCACTTACCCAGGAGAAAAAGCCCCATTGAATTCAACAGGACTTCCTTCTGAGGAGACATGGTTAAGACAGTGCTGCAAGATATTACCTTATTATATGAGCTGCCAGGAAATATCCCTGAGGAATTAGCATGTCATTGCTGGTTATAAGCCAAGAAGTTGTTTTCCTTTATGGAGCTCGGTGCAACCCATGAAATTTTAGTAGGAAGGCAGTTATGGCTAGACGAGCAAGGTGTTAGATTTTACTTGTGTATGCTCTGGTGAGGAGGAGGGACTGAGGCAAAGATGGGTGCTTAGGAAAGCCACTTCAAAATTGCTGATGAACTTCGTCATAGGTTGGTGGCAGGTGCGCTGCTCTGGTTTCGCCAGAAGCGGCTTAGTCATGCTGGCCACGTGACCTGGAAAGCTGTCTGCGGACAAACGCCGGCTCCCTCGGCCTGTAAAGCGAGATGAGCGCCACAACCCGAGTCGTTCTTGTCTGCACTTAATTGTCAGGGGTCCCTTTACCTTTACTTTTATGCTTTCTAGTTATTGTGCTTTCTGCCTGAAAGGCAGAGACAAGACAACCCTTCCCTTGTAAGATATGCCTTCTTTGCCTAATTCAGCAACTAGGGGAAACATTAGAGTTGGATATAGAGAGAAAAAGTGACACCCCCCCCCCATGGTGCTATGGCAAGAAACTGTTCACAAAACTCCACAATGAGAAATGAAACTAGAGTTTATGGTAAAATGTATGCATTAAGGAAAATAGTAGTTTGCTGACAACAGCTATCAGATTCTCCCTATAATTGTTTCTTAATCTACTGTAATATGTTAATTTCACAGGGAGAAGGATTTGGATGCTAAATTTATTATTTCAATGGAGAAAAATAAAACAACCATTACAAATATGAAGGTGAGTGTTTTAAGCAATCATAGAAATATTTTTTTTCTTGCTTTACTTGCTCTTTTTTTTATTCTCCTCCTGGCAAACTCTGGGTTTTGTCATGATGGCTTCAGAACTTGTGATTAGTGGACCTGGATGAGTAAGTCTCCTTCCCACAAAGTGCTGGTGTAAAATTATCATTGGAAATTCTTGGTTTAGAAAACTGCACAAAAGATTTTGCAGGTGCCCTAAATTGACTGGGACCTGATTTATCATATTGGATTTACTTAGTAAACGATTAAAGAAATATGCCAGGTTAGTTGTACTTGCTGTAAAACAGAGCTATCCAGACTCCCAGTCCGCTGTGATGAATCGGGCCTGGGTGGGGTGGTGATGTAACCTTCATTAAGTCCTGCCCAGGTCTGCTGCCTCCCACCTAGTGGGGAGCTCTGCTGGCAAAGAACGCTTGATGTTTCTGCCCAAATGGTGGGTAAAAGCTACTTCTGACCCCCCACCCATGGGAGGGTCCTTTGTACTTTGCCCCCCCTTTCTCCTCTGTCTGGTGCAAGTGGCAAGGTTACAGCTGCAACATTCTATTAAGCTCTGATGCTTCCAGCCAGGGGTTAAGAACGCAGCATTAACCTCGTTTTTCTTGCCCAGTAGCCAAAAGTATTTTAACTGAAACAACTAGGGTTGGAAATTCAAGAAAGTGTACAAAATGTGGTTCAAATATTCAAACAAATTAAAAGCTTTGCTTGAAAATTATTCCTACTGGAATACTTGTAAATATTTTTGAGATATAGTAACTTTTTAAAAATTTAAGGAAGAAAACAAATGCATTGAAAATAAGCTATGCATTTGTGCTTATTATAAATGCATAAATACAACCTAGGGATTGCACCTATCAAACTGTTGGTTACAGTGTCAAAACTATCCAACTGGAAGGGTGTTGCGTCCTTTCGTTGTGATACAAATTTTATGAAGCGATTCATTTTCAGCCTATTTCACTTTTGGAGAAGATACCTTTAGGTTGCAATATGCAGAACCTCTCCTAGGAAATGTTTTATATACATTTTCTGATTTGCTCTTATAACCTTAAACTGAAGGTACCATGTTGCAACAATAATGATAGCCATGTTCAAAAATAAGCATTCTGCCCTAGTAGGATAGCATTCTAAACTATGACATTATTCAGTTGCCAGTTTCTAACATATGCTCAATAAGTGCTTATTTTATGCTTAAATCAATTTTGTTGACAAAAGCAGCTGGGACAACCCAGTCAGATGGGCGGTATATAAATATTATTATTATTATTATTATTATTATTATTATTATTATTATTATTATTATTATTATATATTGGCAGTAATAATATTGCACTCTCAGAAGAAATGTTGGAAACATATGTAGTTATTATCTTAGGGAGCAATATGGTAATAGGCTGGCTTATTCTTATTTTTAGATACCAGAGGGAGGAACTGGAGACCTTGGAAGAGAACGGACTAAAACATTCACATATGACTTCTCCTACTTCTCAGCTGATGCAAAAAGTCCAAACTATGCATCTCAGGAAATGGTAGGCAGACAGAAACCTGTAATTCTCTTTCAGAATGAAAATATAATGTCAAAGTGCATTTTTTAAATTTATATTTAAAGTGCTTTAACCTGCCAAAAGCACCTCCCAGAATGACTCAAAAATAGATTAGTGACAAAGAACTGCACATTTGGATTCCCATAGATGTTAGGGAGAGGATTTTAAACAATTTAGCTGCTAAAAACCTTTATACAGTAGATTTACCATGAAAGCTATGATATAAATTAGCATAGTAGCTTGCCGTTCTCTTGCAGTTCAAGGGAGCCTGCAAAAGCAGGGCATGCAAAGAACTACACAACTAGTTTTGCACTCCTAAAGAAGTTTTGGGCTTTTGCGTCTCAAACAGCAGCATTCCAAATCATAGAATTGTAGAGTTGGAAGGGACCCTGAGGGGAATTGCAAAAACAGTTTGTGATTCCATGTGGCATGGTCAAAAAACCAAAAATGGATCCCAGCAAAGAGATTAACTGAATCTCTGATGGAAGACCAACTATGGCTGCTGGGCTGCATCCAGTTTGCTGAGTGATAAATTGTGAAGGTTGGATTTGGCACAGCTTTTCTGCAATATTTTTGTGTATTTATATTGGTTCAAGGAAAAAAAATACTTTTGATATATCATACTAGTTTGTTTTCTAGTAAAATGAAGTTGTAGTAAGTGGCCTTTGGAAAGAAATCCCAAGCTAATGTTCTGCAGTATCATATGTATCTTAAGGTACACCTGTGTAGACTGTTTGAGAACCCACAGAATTACTATTTTTTCATAAACATTTGAACTGATCATCTTTCATAAGCACTTCCGTAAGTGAGCACTTTCTATAGTATGTTGTGATACTCTACTGAGGAGAACTAACTAAAACTTCTGCTTTTAATTATATTATGAAACATTGCTAGTCTCCCTCTGTTTTTATTTTCCCAGGTATTTAAGAACCTTGGCAGCGATGTCCTCAAATCTGCTTTTGAAGGTTATAATGCTTGTATTTTTGCATATGGACAGACTGGATCTGGGAAGTCATATACTATGATGGGAAATGCTGTACGTAAAGCTTTTCAGAATTCTACTTTACTTTGTAGAAATGCATGCCTTTTAAAAGTGTGCTGCTTTTCTTCTATGTATATAAGATGAGCAACATATATTCTAAATAGTTACAAGGAACCACCATATTTTTCTAGCAATTTTGGATTGAATAGAATAATTTTAAGGAATTTTGATGTTTAGCAAGGCCTAATTTGGTTGTGCACAGATATGGACCAGAGAATGTACAAGCCAGTTGCATTATATTTAGTTTTAGCTGGGCATGCTTAATGCAGATGTGAACATCGTGGCTCCCCCAAATTGTATACTTGGGAAGCAAAAAATGCATGCTTTCTGGCACAAAGTTTAATCTCAAACAGCATGATATAAACCTGATAAACTAATTCGTATTTGCCGATTCATTTTATTTATTTATTTTTCAATCTGCCTGAGATATACTCTCTAAACTGGGCCAGAAAGTAGTCTCCCACAAATGGAAGGAGCCCTTCCATAAACAGAAGGGGAAAGTGTACTTTTTGCCAATGTTCCCTTGCTGCACACTGCTTTGCCTTTTGTTTCGGCAACTCTGCGGAGTCCATTTTCAGGGCTCATGGGACTACAGGGATGCATAGAGGGGAGCAGAGAGCGCCCAGTTCCATGACTGGAGCTCAATTCCTATGGCTTTGAATAGTCTGTCAGTGTTTTTTTTCAGACTGTGATGGCTACATTAAACAGAGTGCAGTATGACAATGGCTCTCATTGTTGCAGGGGGATCTCGGTTTAATACCTCGGATTTGTGAAGGATTATTCAACCGAATAAATGAAAAAACAAGATGGAATGAAGCCTCTTTTCGGACAGAGGTCAGGTATGCTTGTGTAGCAGTTGCATGGCTGTATACAACCAAAATTGTCTTGATTGTCTTTGCCTTCCTTTTTCTTATCCATGTCTCAGCTCATTGGGTGGTTATTGTATTACAGAAGTTCATAGGCCATGTTTGGGAGGAAGAGAGAACTAAACAGTTACAAAGCAAAGATTTCATATAGGACTTCAGTCTGGATTACATTACCTTTTACCCATATAGCTATTTCAATGGCCTGCTTATTATTTCTATTCCATTTAAGATCCTGCAAAGACTGTGGGTGTTACACCTAATTTCAGTGACACCAAATGTGGAAGATGGAGGGGGAGAATTTTTTAATCCTACCGAACCTTCCCAGAGTGTTGACTAATCCTTCCTCAAATGTGCTATAAACATACTCTAGTTCTTTATTCCTTGCAATCCTGCTGCCACCCCAACATTTTATCCCCATTCACACAGTTAAAAAAGCAAATATTAATATTTATCAACCTTTATTTACAGAAAATAATAGATCAGTAATAGATCAGATAAATGTCATACCGCAATCATATTTTATTTATTTATATTAATTTAATACATTTCTAGACAGTCCTTTATCACAGGGAGGTTTACAACATAAAAACAACAACACAACATAGTAACAAACAAAAGGCCATAGATTGTTTAATAAGCCAAAGAGGAATGGATGTGGAAAAAAATGCTTCAGCAGTGTTTAACATTAAATGTGTACTGTTTCTAATGTCATCCCAATTAGCTCTCCTAAAGGACAAGAAGTTTTTTCTCCCTGGTCAGGAACTTAGCTAAGCCAGTGCAAGGATGAACAGAGTCTCCCAGCTGTCACTCACAATCAGCTTTCAGCTTCTGGAAACATATGCTTTCTTTGGCTGGCTTGCTTCAACTTCCCCTGAAATCCTCTTTCTGGTCAGGGACTTGAATATCAGGACACAGCGAAGAAGATGTCACACTGTTGCATCCTCAGAAGTCTTCTTGCTTCCTGAGGCCAACTTTGCCCTCTGCTGTCACTCTGGCCAGAAGCTATCTGGGAGTTTTCTCTGCACTGTCTGCCTTTAGTGATTCACCTCTTCTTCTGCTTACTGCTAGACCACATTGCTCCTGGACAATGCTGTGACTGACCTTTTATACAGTTTCAGTCAGGACCCCTCTAACCAATAACTTTGAATTATTTCAATATCTGCCATCCCACTGGCCTATACCTAAGAGCCAATGAGACCCAATGGAATGCTGTGTACTGTGATAATCCTTTAAAATGGTATTCTACTGTGAATCATGATTAGTTTTGGCCATAGGTTGGCCACTGTGAGAACAGGATGCTAGACTTGATGGGCCTTGGTCTCTTTATGTTCTTAAATGCACATATGAAGGTTGTGCTTATGTGAGATTCATTTTAATGGATAGGCTTTTAAACTCGGACTCTCTTCTGATTAAAGTATATTTGTTTCAGTTACCTGGAAATATATAATGAACGTGTCAGAGATTTATTGAGGCGCAAGTCTACAAAAACAAATAACTTAAGAATTCGTGAGCATCCAAAAGAAGGTCCTTATGTTGAAGGTGGGATTTAAAGAGCTGAATGCTTCTGTTTGTTGGACGTCCAGTTGTATTTTTAATTGTATAAATTTGTCTTTGTTGTAAATTGAAGGCCAGTGTAAACGAAGTTATAAAAGTCTATGAACCCTGTTTGGGTGCGCTAATTTGTGTGTAGCTTGTCACCAGTTACAATGAAAATTTTAAAGATTTCTTCTGGAGTGTGATGTCCTACTAATTGAGACTAATGATGGGTCTCACTTATAAATCAAAGGCACTTGTGATGGAAGAGTACTTATTAGAACTTAATTGGCTTAATCCATCCCCTTCCAATTTATGCTATAGCGTCCTGAGAGTACACAATCTCTTCAGGTTGACATTCTGTATGTTTAACGTGTCTAGCAGTCTCACTTCTGCTAAAATAAATACGGCCAATTCAAGCTTTCCATGCACTATTTTGCAATAAAAAAGGGCATGATCAGTTTCCCCATATACACTCCTAGTTTTCTTAACTTCACAATACTTAACACTGTTTGTCAGTTGAATACATTTTAATCATTCAAATAAGTTAAATCAGTACATTTGCATATGACTAACCAATTGTCATTTTAGAAGGGGGGAAAATGCTTTCTTTGAGTTAGATCATGGGTAGGCAAACTAAGGCCCGGGGGCCGGATCTGGCCCAATCACCTTCTAAATCTGACCCGCAAATGGTCATCAGCGTGTTTTTACATGAGTAGAATGCATCCTTTTATTTAAAATGCATCTCTGGGTTATTTGTTGGGCATAGGAATTCATTCACTTTCCCCCCCTTCAAAATATAGTCCAGCCCCCACAAGGTCTGAGGGACAGTGGACCGGCCCCCTACTGAAAAAGTTTGCTGACCCCTGAGTTAGATCCACACTTGTCATGTGTAGAGTGCCATTCACGTGATGTTACACTGGAGGAAAGGGGGTAGGAAGATGATTTTCAGATTTTTTTCTTTCCTGTACCCTGTCAAAAACTGCTCCTGTGGAAGAGGCAAAAAATTCCCTCTCTCCCTTACTCCAGCAGGAGCCTCCATTGGATCAGTCCCTTCTGTGACATGAAGGGAGGGCTTTGGTATGTCTGCATCCAAAACTTTGCTTTCAGGTGGTTCATGAATCTGTTGCAGTAAGTGCCAATTTAGAAGAAGTGCAGTGGTACCTTGGTTATCGAGCATCTCGGAAGCAGAACGTTTTGGAACCCGAATGCCCAAAACCCAGAAGTAAATGCTTCCATTTTTGAATGCGTCTCAGCAGTCAAATGGCTTCTGCTGTGTGTTTTTAGGTTTTCTCCATTGAACCTGCAGCCAGCCCTTTGCGCCTCAGTTTTCAAACATTTCGGAAGTCGAACGGTCTTCTGGAACGGATTATGTTCGAGAACCGAGGCACCACTGTATTGCCACCTCATGGCCACCTGTGTGAGGCTTTCTCTTCTAAGATTGTCTCTACCACCAGCTGCATTTAGAAATAGTTATTTTAAAGATGCAGATAACTTTAAAAAGATGTTACCTGATGAACTGGGGATGCCTCTTCAGTGGATTAAACACTATTAGTTGGTTAAAGGTTGCAGTCCTCATAACTGTTGGCTTGTGTTTGTGTTTTCCTCAGACTTGTCCAAACACTTAGTACAAAATTATGGTGACGTAGAAGAACTTATGGAAGCAGGAAACATAAACCGGACCACTGCTGCGACTGGAATGAACGATGTCAGCAGCCGATCCCATGCCATTTTTACCGTCAACTTCACTCAGGTACAAAAAGGAGCAGCTCACAATGAATTGTTGACATTTCTCAGATGTCAAATTCAGCTTCAACTAAATTTGAAAAGGGACTTGAAATACGACCTTTCACTCCTTGTCGGATTAAATAGTGGAAATTTGCCACGCCCCACCTCTCAAAAAAAAATCTGGAAAGGAGATATACGTGCTTAATGCAGTATTTATAAAATGAGAAGTGCTTTGGCTGAAGCCTTTTTTAGATGTAACTCTATTAGTCTCTAAGTTTATTTTTAAATTGTATTTGTTTGTTTGTTTGTTTGTTTGTTTGTTTAATTGATTTATATACTGCCCTTCATCAAAAGATCTGAGGACAGTTCACAAGACAGTTTTACTTCTAATAAAAGATGTATATGTTCTGGTTATGACCACTTTGTGTTGGAGAGGGGACACACTCTTTCTCACTTGATCCAGCACAAACATTTTGACAGGAGAATGAGTTTTTGAAGGTCTGCAGTGATGGAGCATCTGAGAGGATCTCCCAGGTTTTTTAATTGTTGCTTTCAATTTGGCTTGTGGAGTTATAAATTTGATTTAGGGAGTGGCTCTAAGGGAGGAGAAATTAATACCCCCTCCCCTTTTACCTAGTATAATTCTCCACCCAACCTGCACAGCTTAATTTTTTAAACTGTTATCTAGAAAAGTAGGGAGAATCAAAATTGTGAATTATTTTCTCATCTTGACAGACTTGGAATGCAACTTTATTCATGGGAATTCTCTGTGTAAACAGCAGTACTCCCCCACCCCCCAATGGCTGCAAATGGAAATATTTATGTTGAGAGTATTGAATTTCAAGTCATTTCACACCAGTTTCTCTGGCACTTATGTGTCTTGGAAAAGGATTTCACGTGTGTAAATTACTTGTATGTATAGAAAAGAACTGCTATGCAAATGATATAGTATAGTTGTACCCCTAGTTTTTCTGTACAGTGGTACCTCAGGTTACATACGCTTCAGGTTACATACGCTTCAGGTTACAGACTCTGCTAACCCAGAAATAGTGCTTCAGGTTAAGAACTTTGCTTCAGGATAACAGAAATCGTGCTCCAGCGGTGCAGTGGGAGTGGGAGGTCCCATTAGCTAAAGTGGTGCTTCAGGTTAAGAACAGTTTCAGGTTAAGTACGGACCTCCGCAACGAATTAAGTACTTAACCTGAGGTACCACTGTATTTCTGTTACAACTGAGAAACAGAAATAGAAACTGTTCCTCCTTTCTTCGTAGACTTCCATGTTATAGCCCAACATCTTGTTTTTCTGTAGGCAAAGTTTGATGATGAGATGCCATGTGAAACAGTTAGCAAAATACATTTGGTAGACCTTGCTGGAAGTGAGAGAGCAGATGCTACTGGAGCTACAGGTGTCAGATTAAAAGAAGGAGGAAATATTAACAAATCCCTAGTTACTCTGGGAAATGTAATTTCTGCCTTAGGTAAGTCTCTGTTTATTTTAATTTATCGACTTAATTGAGTACCAAACTTGTTATCCAGCCCTCTCTAATGGTAGTGTTGCCTCCTTGTTTTGCTCTTTTACAGCTGATTTATCTCAGGATGCCTCAAACCCCCTTACAAAGAAGAAGCAAGTTTTTGTGCCTTACAGGGATTCTGTTTTGACATGGCTTTTGAAAGATAGCCTAGGAGGAAACTCTAAAACAATAATGATTGCAAGTGAGTGTGTGCTGAATTACCTTAATTCCCAGTGCTTTGCCTTTTTAAAAAGGTTATCTATACATCCAATTGATTGGCATTACAAGTGACTCATTAAGCAATATTGCTGTTTGCTATTTTTAATGGGGCTGTCTTCACAACAAAGCTTGAATAATATCCTGCCGGGAGAGTGGAGAGATGAAAGCAGAGTCAGTACACTGTGCCAGGCTCCTGCAGAATAATTGAATGCGCTGCTTCCCCCTGGTTAGGCATCTGAGAGCACATACTCAAGGGATGTAACACTCAGCTCTTCCGCTGTGCAGATCTTGGGAAGATAAATGGTGAGATCCTGCTACCTCTATCCATCTCAGGGGAGGTGCAGTTGAAACCCATACCAGTTGTTGGACTACTTAAGAGGGGGGTTTCCCAAGCCCCCCACTTAAGGCTTAGAGGAAGTTCCCCAAAAAGGTTAAGGTTCATGCCCTACACTCAACCTTGAAGCCTGTTGCAAAAAGGGCACTGGAGGAAGAGCATCATGTGTGCTTTGGGCACTTCCACTAGTCATGAGGCCTCGCTCTCAATTCATAGGCAAAAGGCAGGTCTGGGCCATCAACTTTGTGCAATGTCTGCCTCTGGGAGGGACAAGTGAACTTGTTTCACTGTTGGAAACAAGGCAGAGAACAAACTGCCTTTGTCTTTATTAGAAATCCTCAGGCACTTTTTTTTTTAGTCTTTTAAGATGCTGCAAGACTCTTGCCATCAATTTGAGTTGAACTGATTTTATAATGAATTGATTTTAGAATGCTGTATTATTTTACTGTTATTAGCCACTCTGAGCCCAGCTTCGGCTGGGAAGGGTGGGATATAAATAAATTATTATTATTATTATTATTATTATTATTATTATTATTATTATTATTATTATTTGCTTGTTTAGATCAAGGGTCACCAGCCTAAGGCCCGGGGGCCGGATGCGGCCCAATCGCCTTCTCAATCCGGCTCGCGGACGGTCCAGGAATCAGCATGTTTTTACATGAGTAGAATGTGTGCTTTTATTTAAAATGCATCTCTGGGTTATTTGTGGGGCATAGGAATTCGTTCATTTCCCCCAAAATATAGTCTGAGGGACAGTGGACTGGCCCACGGCTGAAAAAGGTTGCTGACCCCTGGTTTAGATAATGTCCAAATTATGGTGTATCATATTTTGTAGGATACCCCCCTTTGTCCTCAAAGAAAATTGGAATGGTGGGATATTTAATGCTGCATAATGAAACTGTGAACCAAATTAATGCAGTATTTCCCCCCTAAAATGCCATCCCACTCACAACAGTGCAGCATTCCGTTTGCTTTCTCTCCGCCCGCACTGGGTTTCTAAGATTTCTAAATGATATACGTACGTATAACTTAATTTTGAATTTACTTTCCTTAGCCATTTCACCTGCTGATGTCAATTACGGAGAAACCTTAAGCACCCTTCGCTATGCAAACCGAGCTAAAAACATAATCAACAAGCCTACCATTAATGAGGATCCAAACGTCAAGCTAATTCGTGAGCTTCGAGCTGAAATAGCCCGGCTGAAAACTCTCCTCGCTCAGGGGAATCAGGTTAGCTTTGCACCTGAGACATGAGTAGTTTCTTTGAGTGACACTGGGGCTGTCTTAAGCATATGTGGCACCGGGGTGCAAAAATCCGCCCAGCGCGCCACCCCCCCCCCCCTGGACGGAGCTGCTGCGGCCACAGCTTGGTCGGATGCCGGGTGTTGGCGTCAGGGAGGGGGTTACAAATCAAATAAAATGGCCAGGGACTCCACCGAGCCAATTTCTTTGTCGCCTGCGTTGCCCTCCCTGTTTACATGTTGCCCTCTGTCTCCAGCAAGGCGCCTAGAATTTGGGAGGCAGAGAAAGGGAAGGAGGAAAGTTAAGGCTAACAGCCGCCAGGCACCCAAGTGTCAAGCCTCTGCGGGCGGCTTGAGAAAGCCCATCCGGGGGCCCGGAGTGCCCGCACACTTTGGTCCCACAGCACCTTAAGACTTTGACAATGACTCCGCCGTCAGATGCTGGGCTGGAGGGCAGGGGGTTGGGGTGGAGAGCCGGCCGCAGCAGAAGAGCCTGCCGTGGCGCTCCGACCAACGGGCAGGCTCTTACCCGGACTCAACTCTCAGACCCCGGACTCTCGGCCTGGCGCCCGTGAGAGCCCAGCGCCCGGGTGCCCTGCACCCCTAGCACCTATGGGTAAGACGGCCCTGAGTGACTATGTGTTTCTGTATCTTAAGGATTGTTAAATACACACATGCACAAACACACACACAGGGAGAGAGAGAGAGAAGATAATTGGGGAGCAGGAAGAGAAGCTGGAATGCCACGTTAGAGAGAAGAAAACAGGACAAAGCACTGTTTGGGTGCATGAAGCAGGACAAGGGACTGAGTGATGTAGGAGAAGCAGCATAAAGAAAATGAGTCCCCAACAGACCTGTTCTACCTGCTTTTTACGTTGGACAGGAGCCAGAGAGTGCTTAGGAGGTGGATGTAGAATTTGTATGGACTTTAAAGGTAGTACCGTATTTTTTGCTCTATAAGACTCACTTTTTCCCTCCTAAAAAGTAAGGGGAAATTTGCGTGCGTCTTATGGAGCGAATGCAGGCTGCACAGCTATCCCAGAAGCCAGAACAGCAAGAGGGATTGCTGCTTTCACTGCGTAGCATCCCTCTTGCTGTTCTGGCTTCTGAGATTCAGAATATTTTTTTTCTTGTTTTCCTCCTCCAAAAACTAGGTGCGTCTTGTGGTCTGGTGCGTCTTATAGAGCGAAAAATACAGTATACCATTTGTGGATGTTTTCAAGCTTCTTGTGTGCAAGTTTCCCGAAAGACCTAGAAACTCCTTGACTTTTATAGAAACATCTGTCTTCTGTGAGGTGCAGTGCGAGAGCTGGAGAACAATCTGCAGTCAGTAACCAATGATCCCGTTTTTCAAATAAAAACAAATTGTTTTAATGATTCTTTTGAGAATCATTACTCCTAGATGACTTCCACTTAAGGCATGCAAAGACCTATTGATATATGGCTAAGGACAGTGGCCTAAAATTGCAGTGTACGACTGCAGTCCTGTGCATGTCCCTGAGAGTAAGACTCATTGAACCCAACAAGACTTAATTCTTAAATAGAAATCAATAGTATTGCATTGTGGGCTATCTTTTGTTTTTATATCTTTAATGTTTATTTTGTCTGCTTCACCTAGATTGCGCTTTTGGATTCTCCAACAGCCCTAAGTATGGAAGAAAAGCTTCAACAGAATGAAGCCAGAGTAAGTTTTAGTTCAAACACTTCATCTATGTCTGAATTCTTGGCAGATTTGCAGGTTTTAAGTTATGCGTTCTGTTTAAGATGCTTGATATGCTGTACTTCAGTAAACATGGTTACGGCGGCTTGTAGAATATATAAAACAATTAAAAATCCATAAATAAAATAGAATAAAAACAGGAGAGGAAAATATTTTGAATTCAAACTTTGTTGTCCCATCCAGAAGTGCCTTTCTGGGGAAAAACCCAAAGAAAGAAACACAAAACAAACTGCTGAGCTAAAGTCACACATGTTTCCATCTACAGTAATGTAGTTTTGGTCTAATTCTTAAGGTACACTCCCTTACGTTCTCTGCTTGTACTACATTTTGCTAAGTGTGTAAGTCTTTCAAAGGAATAGTTGTGAACTCAGAGAACTTAGGACACATTTCCCACTACTTTCATTCTACCTTTACTATGGTAGTGGGGTACCTGGTGCCTAAAGGAGTAGTTTACATTTTAGCACCAATAGTTGCCCTTATATTGGCGCATGGCTTGCTCCCAAATCGCTGCTCGCAGGATTACCATCCAGCAATAGGCCTACCAAATCTTGCTTCAACTTGACTTCCAAAGCCCTTAAACTGGGCTACTTAAAATTTGTACACAAAAATTTGGAGTCAAAGTAACCTAAATCCTGAATTGACTTCAGGGGCCTGTACAAATTATGAAAACACTTCACATAGGTAGATATCTGCTTCTACTATTTGTTAGGAGAGGCAAGAAGCTACATAGGACACTGGAGCCAAATCCTTTGACCACTGGAAATCTTCTGGCTTCTGAGACTTTGCTCTCCCCTTCTAAAAAATAAACGAAAGCTTGGATTCACAGGAAACTGAATTACAGTGCAATGGTACCTCGGGTTACATACGCTTCAGGTTACAGACTCCGCTAACCCAGAAATAGTACCTCGGGTTAAGAACTTTGCTTCATGATGAGAACAGAAATCGTGCTCCGGAGGCCCAGTGGTGCTCCAGGTTAAGAACAGTTTCAGGTTAAGAACGGACCTCCGGAACGAATTAAGTACTTAACCCGAGGTACCACTGTACAGCCAATAACTCATTTTGAGTTCCCTGTGTTCTTATGAAATCATGGGGAATACACACAGCCTTGTTCTAAAGGCTCTTAAGGCTCCATAATTGCTGCTTTTTCCTGTAGGATGGGTAGAAGGGAAAGAATTCAATATATTCACAAATAGGATGTTTAGCTTTTGTGAAACGCACATATACTGCTTCTGCTTTTGGGTAGCTGCAGTTTGATACATCATCTGAACAGACAAACTGTGGTTAACATTAACGATGTTTAGTTTAAAATATGCTAATTTCGAACTATTAATGTCTAAAGTTGACTTTGGTTTGGTTTCCCAAACTTGTGTCTCCGGCTGTTTTTTTGGACTACAACTCCCATCATCCCTAGCTAGCAAGACCAGTGGTCAGGGATGATGGGGACTGTAGTCCGAAAACAGCGGGAGACCCAAGTCTGGGAGACACTGGTTTAAATCAATCATAGTTAATGTTAGCCACAGTTCCATGTTCAGACAGCAGTGGTGTAGCGTGGGTTCTCAGCACCCGGGGCAAGGCAACTAATTTGTGCCCCCTAACCCGTGGATTTTAGCACTCGAGTCTCTTCCGCGCCCCCCCCAGATGTTGCGCCAGGTGCGGCAGGCCCCCCCTGCACCCCCCACGCTACGCCACTGCTCCCACCACAAGTCTTCAGGACAGCCATCCAAAGGCTGGCGCGGGGAGAAGGTCTCTCCGCCCCACCGCCAGGCTTCGGAGCAGCCTTCCGAAGCCTGGCGGCGGGAGGAGGTCTCTCCGCCCCAACACCAGGCTTCGGAGGAGCCTTCCGAAGGCTGGCGGTGGGGCGGAGAGCCCTCCTCCCGCCGCCAGGCTTCGGAGCAGCCTTCCGAAGCCTGGCGGTGGGGCGGAGAGCCCTCCTCCCGCCGCCAGGCTTCGGAGCAGCCTTCTGAAGCCTGGCGGTGGGGCGGAGAGCCCCCCTCCCGCCGCCAGCCTTCGGAGCATCCTTCCGAAGCCTGGCGGCGGGAGGAGGTCTCTCTGCCCCACCGCCAGGCTTCGGAGGAGGTCCGAGGACAGTGGGGAAGACGCGCTGCGCTTCCCCGCTGTTCCGGAGATTTCCCTATGGACTTTTGTCTTGCGAAGGGCCGGCCAAACGCGCCCCCCCCCCCAATGTTGCGCCCGGTGCGGCCGGCACCCCTGGCACCCCCCACGCTACGCCACTGTCAGACAGTAACCAAAAGGGGAAGTAAAACCTTCCAAACTACTCTTAATTACAAGCCTGAGAGGAGCCTAGGTTTCTTCATGTCTCATTATCTAGGGTTGGTGAGCCCACAGGCTGGGTTCATTCCATCAAGCCAGTTCAGGTGGCCGGCCAGCCCTAACCCCATTGCAGCACAGCTCAGAGGAGAGGTTTACACCTTTCCATATGGCCCAGCATATGGTGATTTGCATCTCCATCACAGCACTGAACCAAGAGCCGCCTTCTTCCAGTGCTGTGTGTGCACTGAGTGCGATGTGCATTTGTGGGTGTCTGTGTTAGACTATGCGGCCCTCATACTTGTAGCGTTTGGAGAGACAGAAGTTAGCCACTCTTGCACGAAACCAGAGTTTAAAATGACTTTTGAAAACATAGCATGAAATGTAAAATGGGTTGAAAACTTAGGTTTCATGTACTCATACTCAGTTCAAAGCTGCGATCGGCTTTTGTCCCCTCCCTCATTTGCTGTATCATGCTTGCCTCTGCATAAGCTGTGAAATGGCACTCATGGGGCAAAGACAATTCTTAAGAAAACCTGAATAAAAATATCAACTGAGTAAAGTGGCCAATATGTCAGATTCTGCTTCTCAGATCTATCCATTATCATTTCCCTTGGAAGCCTAACCTAACCTCTCCAAAATGTTCCTCATAGTTGCAGTCAAACTCTGATGTCCAATACTGGCAAATGTCAAAAGTTAGAGCAATTAAATAAATATCATTTCATTAACGTGTCTTTTTTTTCAAAGAGGGGTGAGAAAGAAGTCAAACAAACGTCTGCCTGCCTCCCTGGGAAAAATAAGATTATGTTTGCTACTAACTGTTGTGAACATAGTTCAAAATGAAAAACTTCACAATGGATGCAAAATGGAATATATTATTCATTATCTTGCAGGAATCAATCCTTACCCTGTTCAGAAATATATTTCTATGCAGGAAGTATATTGAGCGCTTTTTTATTATCTTTTGTTAACCTCATTAGTATGTTGCATGATTGATTCATGATAATTAATGCAAGCATAATGACTGGAATTTCTCCCTGTACTCTATGATAGTCTATAATTTAATGCAATAATTAATTGGTTGTATGGATTAAACTCTCTATTCCCCATGTTTCAGTAGAAAAATGAAAGCCTTTTTTCTTTTAATTGAATATACTTTTTCTTGAATATTGTAGCCTAAAAATAGAACAGAATCAGAACCACATGTGTATGTGTTTTGCTTTTTAATGCAAACTGAGAACTGGGATGCAGGCATAAATGAATAAAAGTGAGCTTCTAGTTGGCTATGCTGATTTCCCTGGAGAACAGACAGAAAAAAATGTGAAAATTAAAACTTTGGGTTTTATTTGTGAATAATACTTTGGTTTATCTTGTAGGTGCAAGAGCTTACTAAAGAGTGGACCAACAAGTGGAATGAAACCCAAAATATTCTAAAAGTAAGGGTCACCTAAATGCTTCTTGATTATCTAAATGTTTTCAGAATGGGCTCCTGTATTTTGTGCTTATTGAATTTACTTACACCTTGTAGTGCATAGTCTTATACAGGGTATAGTGCAACATCATGAAAGTAAAAAAGTACAGTCCTTAATTCTTACTAAAAATTCTCCCTTGTGAAAGAGCTTATGTTAAAAGCTTAAGGGAGAACTTGTGAGGAAGAATTTAAAGCAAACATGCAAGTTTTAAGGATATCAAATTAATTAAATCTTTAAAAGTGGTCAAGACTTTTATGCAATCTGGTTTATTCATACTTTCTGCTCAACACTTAAATAACCCAGTTACTTATGGAAATTATTGTTTTTCAGGTAAGGAGTCTTGACTTTTCAAGTGTGGTAAAAGGTTTGAATAGGTATAGACAGATTCAAGGGGTTCGTTAATCTTGTCTTTGCGTGAATAACCATTCATTTAAATATCACTTACTGAACTGTAGTCCCTTTTCATATCTGGGACATACTGAACCTGCTTCCTCACACAAAGCCATTCCAACATAGTGGCATTTTATAGAAACTTAAGCAGCTCACTTTTCGTATGTGTGGCGTTAACGCACTTGTCAATGACCCAAGGATATCATACTTCAAAATAAAGTACGCAGTCTGGAATTCAGCGTTGAACTGAAAACTGCCTGGCAGATGGTACGACAGAATGAACTGATTGGTGTAATTTCTGCCCAGATATTGAATTGGGAATTAAATATTCACATACTTCAGAATTTTGTGAGGGTTTTTGTTTTTTTACAATATAAGGGTTTTTAAACAATGCCATCGTCTCTTAGTAAAAGTAATTTCTCACTCTCGTGCTGCTGTTTCCCCCCCAAAGCCTTGCTTTTCTCATTTGATTTCTTCCCCTCTCCACCCAAGTTTGATGTGCCAGTCATGTGTAACTAGCTTATGTTTCATATTTTAGCTTGGATCTGTACAACATGGTTGCTTTAGGGGAAATGGAAACATCAACTAATTTATCTGCTCTACTTCACTATTGCATGCTAAAATTCTGTGTCCTGGGAAGAAGCAAACTTTAAGTGTACACCATAAAATAGACTGCTTCTGCAGCATAAAACAGCTGGAAAAGCTGGCCTTCCAGAGCTTATATTGGCTCCCCCTGTACTTTCAATTGCAACTCAGCATTCTCTCGCTCTCCTTTTGCTCTCCTTTATATACCTATCTTGAAAAACTCAACCTAAGATCTGTTTTGTACATTACAGATTGAGGGAAGTAGACAAATGTTGACATGACAAGGCACATCCTTAACCTGTTTATTTCTGATGTGACCTCCCAGGTAACATGAAATGGGAGATTTCCAAGAAAAGGAAAGCAAAACAGTTTAGTATAGGGTCTGCTTTTGTGAGTGCTCTACGTGCATACTCAAATGCCTCCCCCCCCATGTGTATTTCTGTCTATAATCAAATTCCTTATCTTTGAAATCCAAGTAAGGTGTTGACTAGTTTGACCCATCTGCTGTGTACAGTCATACCTCGGGTTAAAGTAGCTTCGGGTTAAATCTTTCCAGGTTGCGTCCCACGGCACCCTGGAAGTAACAGAATGGGTTACTTCCAGGTTTCCCCGCTCACGCATGCACAGACACTCAAAATGATGTCACGCGCATGTGCAGAAGCGGCGAATCGCGTCCCGTACAGACGCTCCGGAACGGATCCCGTTCGCATCCAGAGGTACCACTGTACTGCCTTCCCAGCTTTGTCGATGCAAAATCTAATCACCATGAACTATGTTTTTTGGAGGAAAATTGTTCTTGTGTATGCAGGTGTGTTATTAAAACTGCTCAGTCTCACTTCTCTTTAATGAAAGGATTGCTGATTGGGGAATGAAGAGCGTGGTTTCTTTATTTTTCATGTTTTTGATATCTCTGTAACTTGATCTAAAGCTCTGCCTTAGCAGTTGAATGGATTCAGCAGGCCACATTTGTCCCATGATGGTTGTAACTGTCTTGTGTTATTGACAGAAGGCTATGCTATAGTAACATTGCATATTAAAAATGGGAGAGTAGGCGTCAATTCATATGCTTGTTTATCAGATGGGTCATATAGTGTGAAATCTGTGCGAAATGTCCTGTAACCAATAAGACATTTTAAAAAATTCAGGGTGAGCGCTGAGTCGCTCAGAATGCTTCTTTGGCTGCCTTTAATAAGCTGATGCTCTGAATTATGGTTGTTGATCGCACAAAAACCTGAAGAGCTGACTGGACACCAGGGGGCGCTGGGATCAGGGCTTGTGTTTGTACCCTTTCTCTGTCCCCTGTTTAACCCTTTGCATGTTGAACACACCACACCAATAAAACTCGAGCAATTAATTCTACCATATACCTGATCTTACAGGAAGAAGGAAATTCATTGCAAGCACTTCAAACTGAATCAATTAATAGGATTGGAGGAGACGGGACGGTGTTTTTGTATATTAGTCAACCAAATGTAGCTTATTTATTTCACATGTCTACTTAATTTTGTCCACGTGTGTGCAAAATATGAGCAAACAATAGCAGAAAAATGCTTAGAGTCATTTAAGAAAAATTGTTTAGGATCAAATGGTGTTTCTTTTATTAAAATAGCTTGATTCATCCTTAAGCTTCCCCGGGAGCTTTTCGTGCTGAAAAATGCGATATAGACGCTTTGAATAAATAAGTTATTTTTCGGTTCCAAGGAGCACGCCTTGTCTTCACTTCTCTTAGCTTTAATTCTTTGTGGTCAGCATGACTTTTTCTGTACAAAATTTGAATTGTGCTATCCAAGTACAATTCTCCTTAAACAATGCTTCTGGCTATCACTACCTAGTTACACAGAGCTCCCGGAATTTGAACATAATCGTTTTCAGTATTCAATCCCCCCCACCTCACATAATCTCTTTTCTCACTTTGTTGGTCATCTTCCCCAATTCTCCACCCCGCCCCAAGACACACTTTATCTAATTTCCTCTTCTTATCCTTGCTCTTCTTTGCTGATTTACTCTGCTTAGTCATCTGTGTCATGGTTCCCAGCCCTCCTGTCTTCACCTTAAGAAGTTCTGCATGCTTGCTTGTCCTCCCACCAGCATGCTACGGCTCTTTGTCCCTCAACAATAGTAGCAATATAACTATGACAACAATGCCAACAAGCTGGAATATAAAGCGGGGATTTAAAGCTTTAAAGCCTTCCTCCCCTTCTTCTCCAAACTTTTGTCCTGCTGCTCCCCAGTCGAAATTCATCCTTCCCACAAATATGTTCTGTGCTTACATAGGGCTTTATTGTCGTTAGGTCAACGGTTTAATGCCCGGCCGAGGCTTCTGGCATTCTTCTCTGCCAAACTTTCAGATCTCTGAAAAGGCGGCTGCCTCTCAAAACGAATAAGCACAATTGTATCTTTTTTTCCTTCTCCCGAAAGCCGAGGGCAAATTCAAACGACGCTTCTGGCATGTTGGTTACCATGCCCATTGAACTGGCTGAAGTTTCGTTAAAGCGGCTTATGCTTCGCCACCGTCCCAAAATGCCAGTTGCCAACATCCTTTTGCAAAAGTGGGTTGGTTAAGGATATGGTGCCCCATGCTCTGAGCTTGTGGCTAAGCTTAATAGATGACTTTTTCAGTACCAATTCTGTTGCCCCATAAACACAACAGCCTGGCAGAATTGCTCTGCAAATTGATCCCAGTAGTTATTTTATTTTATCATTGATTTCCCCTTTGTAGCTTACTTTAAGTGTTTAGAATGTTTCTGGAAAATCCCATAACTTCTAAAAAGTCACCAAGGCTATAGTTTTAAAATTGCATTATTCAGCTGTGAAGAAAATATCCTGTCCTGACTGTTCAAAACTTACCTACGCTTTGTTTTCCTCACCACTAGATGTCACTGCAGATGCAGGAATATGCTTCCTCCGCATGAAGGGCTCTTTGGATATATCAAAGGGAAATGGTTTGGAATAATCTGGCTTCATGTTCTATCTAGATAGCAGTTTGAAGAATTGCAAAACATTGTTATAGGTGTAGGTTGTAGCAAGATAATGTAATTCTGACTGAAGGACTTGTGAACGGCTGTTCTTTGCTGCGATGTGCAATCATTTGCACAAACAGATAAAATATTAATTAGTTTTCCTTGTGACTTATTCCAAATACCATTGGTAGGTTTTGCAACAGCAGTGCTCATAACAGTAGGCCCATTTCTCCGTCTGAAACTGCTTAATATGTATTGGTAGGAAATTTCCCATTGGCAGAAATGAGACCTTCCCTCCCAATGCAAATAGCTGCTTTTGAAGAGCAATTTTTGCCCTGGGATAGAAAGGGTTTAGCTCCTCCTCTGCTATGACCTCAGTAATTATCAGTCCCCTCCCGAACTGAGTTTTCTAAAGTGCATGTTAAGTGCAAAGTCATATCTATCGTCACATCAAGATTTTAAGCTGAAATTTTGTTCACTGTTTTAACTGAACTCTGTTGGTATATTTTTCAGTTTTTGTTACTCTGTTCTAGCCTGTTTAGAGCTATTTCTTTGTACTGAAGTGTAATTTGATAAATGCACTTTTACTGTTTTAATGTGTTTTAACTCCTGTTCTGGTAACATGGGAGTTAAGTGAAATTACTCTTCCAGTTGAGCCTATTACCTGCTTCCTCAGGGTGTCTCTACCCCCGCAGAGAAGGTAGTACATTTCTGAGGAATGCAGTTTAGTTACATAAAACATAATCCTCATTTGGGAAGGGGGGGGGGGAAGAATTATGCCCAGGATCCTAAGCCCCCACGAGTTGGGCAAAAGATTCCTGCATTGCAGGGGATTGGACTAGATTGCCCTTGTGGCCTCTTCCAACTCTAGACTTTTATGATTCTATGAGTGGATCTTTACTCATAGAATATTGACCTTGTAAGAAAGGAAGGGGGCAGTTTTGCTGCTGTGCCTCCCAATTCTGCTCCATAATGTTGGAGCATCCTACAAAAAAATTGGAGGGGGTGACGGGGGCTGCAAGGGAGGGAGGTGAATTTTTTTTTCCCCACCTGCAATCATGGGAGCCTTTATGGAACTGAATCCGTAAATGAACAGAAGGGCAATTTAAGATTCAAGCCTATATGCTTTGGTATAGAATAGTTCTGTGAGCAATTCAGAAACAAGTGCAGAATAATACAGTGGTACCTTGGTTTACAACCATAATCCGTTCCGGAGGTCCGGTTGCAAACCAAACAGGTTGTAACTCAAGGTGTGCTTTCACCAATGGGGCCTCCAAAACGGGGGGTTGTAATCCCCCCAAAAATGGGTTGTAATCCAAAAAAAGGGACACACACTTCTGGGTTTGACGTGGTTATAATCCAAAACGGTTGTAATCCAAAACGGTTGCAAACCAACGTACCAGTATACGCCCAGGTGGGAATGTGAGTGGATCTAAACACATGGAAAAAACCCCATTATTCAGAAATTAGATCATTTTAACAAAAGAAAAAAATCCCAATGAGAAATCCCATTTTAAAAAATTCTGGCTCTCTGGCATCATCTCGTGTTGCATGTTTCAAATGCATACAGTGTGCGGTTTCTTTACTAATGTAGCTGAGTCCTGTAACTCTGTGTGAATGCAGCTTTGTGTGACCTTTGGCTGCCATGAACTAGTTAAGGGACTGGGGATCTTGCTGTCCTCTCTGCATATTCATTGGAATTATATGAGCAACATAGGTTCTGCATGCAGTTTTCAGAAGATCACTGTTCAGTCATACCAGTTTCAATGCCATGTTGGAAGGGTGAGTTTTATATTGCTCACATGTCACTCAGCATTGACTTTCTGAGGAAGAAAGATAACAAAATAGGATCTCATAACTGCCCCCCACCCAGCTTAAGCCCATCTGAATTTGCTAGTCTTCCCTTCCCACTCCTATGTGAATGGATGCGGGTGGTGCTGTGGCGTGAACCACTGAGGCTCTTGGGCTTGCCAATCAGAAGGAGGTCAGCAGTTCGAATCCGAGCAATGGGGTGACCTCCTAGAAGGTCTGCCCTAGCTTCTGCCAACCTAGCAGTTCCAAAGCACACCAGTGCAAGTAGATAAATAGGTACCGCTGCGGCGGGAAGGTAAATGGCGTTTCCGTGTGCTCTGCTTTCTGTCTTGGTGTCCCATTGCTCCAGAAGCAGTTTAGTCATGCTGGTCGCATGACCTGGAAAGCTGTCTGTAGACAAATGTCAGCTCCCTTAGCCTGAAAAGTGAGATGAGCACCGCACCTCATAGTCACCTTTGACTGGACTTAACCGTCCAAGGGTCCTTTACCTTTACCTACATCTTCTGTGACTTAGACAAGTGTGCTGTTTATTAAGTTCATGTGCTTTTTTGTTGTTGTTTAGTCGTTTAGTCATGTCTGACTCTTCGTGACCCCGTGGACCAGAGCACGCCAGGCACTCCTGTCTTCCACTGCCTCCCGCATCTTAGTCAAACTCATGTTCGTAGCTTCAAGAACACTGTCCAACCATCTCATCCTCTGTCGTCCCCATCTCCTTGTGCCCTCAGTCTTTATCCCCCTGAAAATCAAACCCTCTTTGAAAGGCTATCAGTCAGTTTTAAAGATTCTTTAGTCCTTTTCAACAATCTGCCTTTTAACCAATATATTGATGATGTATATTTCCTTAAATTCTGTCACCACCAAAATCCAAAAAGTGTATTGGGTATTGAAGTAACAATCTTTTAGAGAAAGATTTGGCTGTGCAAATGTTTTATTCTCTCTCTCTCTCTCTTTGCAGGGACTTGATTTTTAGCAATGCGGACATTAATTATGCTAGTTTTTGTGATTGTGGCAATAACAATTTCTTTTTATGTGTTAACAGACATCAATATTTGTATAGCTACGTTAGCAAACAGTTCTTGGGGGAGGCGAGTAATAAATAATGGAAAAAGTAAACTGAATTCATAAGATCTATAATGGGCCTGTAATTCCCTCTCCTCCACCACCCTAAAAGAATTCTATCATTAATTGCACATCATTATAACTTAACTGTGCCAGTAGCTGCTCATTTGGACAGAGTTGCATGCTACATCTGCCTTTTTTTAATTGACATTTATTTTGGAGGCCTATTGATGTCTGTGTGGGCTGTTTTGGCACCACCTGTATTTTCACAGTAAGCTGCTCTCAACAGTGCTGTGTTTGTGTAATGTGGTCATCATCTCTCTCTTCCCTCTGCTCGCTTTTTCAAAACTCACTGTGTGTTCTTTAATGCTCTCTCTCCCCATACCTCCGATTGATGGGGATAGTATGACCTAACATAAGGAGAGAGAGAGAGAGAGAGAGATCTTACTAGGAAATTTCAGGTTAGCACTGCGTGTGTGTGTGTGTGTGTGTTGTGTATGCTTTTTGTGTGTGCTTTTTAACACAGGTTCTTTTAAATCACTATATTTTTATGAATAGTCTTTGATCTTTTAAAAACAGATGGCCGCCAGTAGTCAGTGGAGGAGACTTCACTTATCTGGAAGAAGCGACAATCTAGTTTCTAGAAGTTCGTCTGGAATGCCTGCCACACAATTAGACTCTAGGAATCTTTTTTATATCCAGTGGAACCTTGGTTCTTGAACTTAATCCATTCTGGAAGTCTGTTTGACTCCCGAAACTGTTCGAAAACCAAGGCGTGGCTTCCGATTGGCTGCAGGAGCTTCCTGCACTCAAGCGGAAGCAGTGTCAGACGTTCAGCTTCTGAAAAACGTCCGGAAACCGGAACACATATTTCCAGAATAATAAAAATTCCTTCCAGTAGCACCTTAAAGACCAACTAAGTTAGTTCTTGGTATGAGCTTTCGTGTGCATGCACACTTCTTCAGATAAACGTGCATGCACACGAAAGCTCATACCAAGAACTAACTTAGTTGGTCTTTAAGGTGCTACTGGAACATATTTCCAGGTTTCAGCGTTCAAGAGCCAATTTGTTCGTCAACTAAGCCATTCGAGAACCAAGGTACCACTGTACATTTTTTTACTCTTTGGGTAGAGGAATAAGTGAATGTCAAAAAACAAAGACAGCTCGATTCTGTTCCTAGAGGGATTTGTGGATATTGGGAGAGATTCAGCAAGCATCTATTTGCATAAGGAGATTTTAAAAATCTCTCCTCCCACTGTAGCTCCCCTCATCCCAATAAAATAAAATAAAGCTTAAGAAGATTGGTCGCCACATTGGAGCAGATTTTAGGGGGGGTGTGGAGAGTTGGAGGGAAGGGAGAAGAGAAACCAGTGTTGCACACACACATCCATTGTATGAGTAGGTGGAAATTGTTGAATGTCACCCATGGCTTGTAACTTTAACTATATGCTGCACTGAGGTTTATGAGCAGGGCGTCAGTTACAGAGTTTGTACAGCATTACAGTGCACCCAAAAAACTTGCATAACAATTTTTTTAAAAAACTGGCACTGCATTAGCAAGGCCCACGGAATAAGTTTCTCCTTCCTTAATGGGCATCTTATCACTTCAGTATGAATATCAAATATGTCAGAATAACTTTCTCACAACAGGTTTTGGCATTACTTTCCTTGTCACTCATACCCAGATGCTATTTAATTTTTCTCAAAAAATTCAGTATTTTGACTTAACGGAGCCTGATGGAAGGCATTGAGAATCAAGCCAATTCTCACTTATTAGACAAGCTTTCAGTAATCATCTATATAGACTTAAGAGTCTCCTGAGCAGAATGCTGTCCATGGGAATGTGATGTTCATGTCCGTAATACTCATTCTGTACCACCTGTAAAAGCAAGAAGGCTTTTATAATTGGGTTTGGATTTTTGAGATCCCAGTTTTACATGATCGGGAATACTGGCTGAGTTGCAGCAGTCCTGGCTCCTGGAATGGCAAATTGGGGCAGTCTTAAATGGACAGTCAGGATAGGACCGCTTTGACTGGGGCAATTGCTGGTGGATCATTGCAATGCCCAAATGTGAAACACAAAAGCAAAGGCCACAACACACATACTTTTTAGGTATGCACTTAACACAGGCATCCCCAAACTCGGCCCTCCAAATGTTTTGGGACTACAACGCCCATCATCCCTAGATAACAGGACCAGTGGTCAGGGATGATGGGATTGTAGTCCCAAAACATCTGGAGAGCTGAGTTTAGGGATGCCTGGCTTAACATATCTTAAGTATATGTACTCAGAAATTTAAAGTAAGATGCAAAGGATAATATCTATATGATGCAAACATCAAGAAGCCATGGTGAGATGTGGTTCCTTGTTGAGTATATAGTGAAGGGCGAGATGTGGGTGGCTCTGCGGTCTAAACCACTAAGGCTCTTCAGCTTGCCGATCAGAAGGTTGGAAGTTCGAATCCACACAACGAAGTGAGCTTTCATTGCTCTGTCCCAGCTCCTGCCAACCTAGCAGTTCAAAAGGATGCCAGTGCAAGTAGATAAATAGGTACCACTGTGGCAGGAAGGTAAATGGTGTTTCCACACGCTCTGGTTTCCGTCACGGTGTTCTGTGGCACCAGAAGCAGTTTGTCATGCTGGCCACATGTCCCAGAAAAGCTGTCTGTGGACAAACGCTGGCTCCCTTGGCCTGAATGCGAGATGAGCGCCGCAATCCCATAGTCACCTTTGACTGGATTTAACTGTCCAGGGGTCCTTGGATTTAACTGTCCCGGGGTTTTGTTCTTGCATTATGTGCTATATGCAGCTTCCCGTTATAAGGTAAAAGGTAATTGTGAATACAGTGGTGCCCATAATGCTCAGCTTTGAGGTTATTTTGAAACTTATTTGTATTGCATCAGTAACAGAGCACATAAAATTGGGTGGCTTAAGAAACAGTTATGGAGTTCATAGCAGGATTTGTGTGCTTGTAGAAGTACGAAAGATATCAAAATCCATAGCTATCTGACCAGCCAATTACCTATGACATTTGAGAGAGCAAGAGCACCAATTAGTTTATGGTATGGGCACACAAAATCAAACTGATAGGTTTTTAAAGGCCATTTCATCTGTCTTCGTGGAAACACTTGATCTTTTTACTTGAAACCAGCACGAGTACACCTTTTGAGTTTGCTGTGTTCTGACCTTTCGATGGCTGTTTTGTATTAGGTTTCCAAAGAGGATGGACCATATAGCTCAGTGGTAGAGCATTTCTGTTGCATGCACAGGGTTCATGCTTCAAGCCCCAGCATCTCCGGTTTGGGCTTTGAGAGACTACAGTGGATGCTTGGGTTGCGAATGTGATCCGTGCAAGATGCACATTCGCAACCTGCAGCATTCGCAACCCATAGCTGTGCGTCTGCGCACGTGCGGGTTGAAAAAATGCAACCTGAAGCATCTGTAACCCGAGGTGTGACTGTACTGTCTGAAACCCTGCAAAGCTATTGCTCGTCCGTGTAAACGGCACTAAGCTAGATGTGCCAGTGGACCGACTTGCTATAAGGCAGCTTTCGACATATCTAACTCACAACTTAAGTGTGGGGCCATTGAGATCAGCTCTGATGAAAATGAACCTTTATTTCTTGGAGAATGTTAGGTGGTAGTGGCTTCATCAGTTACCTCAACAGGTAGTATAATTTCTGATCCCTGGGCAGTGAATTGTATCGAGGGGTGGCTTCATCCATGGAAGATGGAGCAAGCTTGTGGGGGGGGGGTTTCCCCCAGTTTCACAGGGGAGGATCCAAAATAATGGATCTAAATGGCAAGGAAGCAGATTCTGACTCAACAGGAAGAACTTTTTGACAGGAGGAACCCTTTGACAGTGGAATGGACTCATGCGAGAAGTGGCGGACTCTCCTTCCTTGGAAGTTTTAAAGCAGAGGTTGGATGGCCATTTGTCATGAATGGCTTCAGGGGAGATTCCTGCACTGCAGGGGGTTGGACTAGATGACCCCTGGGGCCCCTTCCGATTCTATGACTGGTGGCGCTGTGGGTTAAACCACAGAGCCTAGGACTTGCTGATCAGAAGGTCGGCGGTTCGAATCCCCGCGATGGGATGAGCTCCCGCCGTTCGGTCCCTGCTCCTGCCAACCTAGCAGTTCAAAAACACATCAAAGTGCAAGTACATAAATAGGTACCACTCTGGCAGGAAGGTAAACGGCGTTTCCATGCACTGCTCTGGTTCGCCAGAAGTGGCTTAGTCATGCTGGCCACATGACCCGGAAGCTGTACACCGGCTCCCTCGGCCAATAAAGCGAGATGAGCGCCACAACCCCAGAGTCGGCCACGACTGGACCTAATGGTCAGGGGTCCCTTTACCTTTACCTTTAATGTCAGTGGAAGGAACTTCAGCTCATATGAGGCACCTGATCTTTACCACTGATTTTTTTACCTGATGTAAACATGTGTTGTTTGCGGAACCAACTCTCAGTACTGCTCAAATGAGAGGTCAAAGATGTTGCTTTTCCAGCTTCTTTCATTGGGCTGAAATGTAGGTGCTCTGTGCATATCAGAACTTCAAGCATTAAGGGATTCGTTTTGTCATGGAGACGATTCAGTGAAATAGCTTTTGTTTTGAAGGCTGTTTGGTGACTCCCGTTTCTTTTTCTTTCCCAGCTCTCAGATACTGTTTTCGTCATATAGCCAGTGCACACAAACATGTCCATGCATAGTGAAGATATACACAGAAGTATAAATACTCCTAGCCATGTTTTAGTGTATCCTACATTCAGTATTTATTGAGAGCGGGGCTATGTACCCTTTCATGGGAGTAAGTTCCACTGAATTCAATTCAAGGAAAGACTTCCTTCTGAATTGATGTTGAATAGGCTTGTTCTATCCAACCCACTTGAAATCAGTTGAATTTAGCTATGTACTTGACAGTAGTCCCAACATTTCTCTTCCATGCCTGATTTAACATTGCAATGCCTATCATAATGAAGATAACAATATCTCACAGTATGTCAGCACGTTTTCCTGAGGCTGTTATATAGGACAGAAGACTAATTTAGTTCTGCTGTGTTCAATTATACTTCTCTCATTTTTATTTTGTGTTAATGTTATAAATTTTATCTACTTGTTTTGCTTGGAACCAATAGAATCTTCTGTTACATTACAAGAGAACTGAATAATGACTGGTAATGATAGTAAGCATACTTAAATCATTTGCAAAGAACATTTATATGTGCTCATCTGGTTTCTCTTTGTAACCTGATCACTTCTTAATCAATTGGTATTAGCTGCAAATTAGCAGGTAGCCATAAACCAAACAAGCTAAATTATAGACAACAGTAATGTTTTATAGCTTAAAAGAAACTGCTTTTGCAGCATGGATCGCAATTGCTTTTGGCTAAATCAGATTAGCATGACAATCTAGTCTGCTTTAACTTCTTAACAACTAAACAAATCAGGTATGAATCCTGCAGGAGACATTGATTTCCAGTTCTCTTTTTTCCAACTGAAGCAGATTAGTACTATTAAAAATCTGCCTCTATGAATTTTGGCTGGTTCTTCCATTTTGGCATTTTCTCCAGTTACTGCATTCATGGGAGGTTATGTTAGTTGGCTGTTCTTCATCAGCAGAAGGTTGCATGTTTGGGGGGGGGGGTTGGTCTTAAAATGAAAAAAAAAACCACCTATTTTCTGTGTAATTATTTCACTGGCACTATCACATGGGTTTTGCACAACTTTGTTGGCCTTTCTTGAGTCACCATTGAATAATGCAAATTGCAGCAGTGCCTTGGTCATATCTAGACTGGGCTGTTGTAAGGTATTATTTATGGGAGTGCCCTGAAAGAGCATTCAGATGCTTTTTAAAAGCCTTTTCCTTTTTTTGTTTTCATCTACTGTAGCAGAATGCTGTTGCCAGAGTTGTATCTGGGGCCCATTATAGGGCATAAAAACTGGGCTGTTTCATCGGTTAGCCTCTTTTAAAAGCAGCACCTACCACTTTAAAGGAGGCGATTTACTGTGTGATCTGAATCTCCCCTCTCTTGGCAGAGGGAGGACATGCAAATCCCTTCTCTTAAAGTAGGAATTAATTGATTGATTGATTGATTGATTGACTGATTGATTGATTCTGTTTCTATGCCACTTTTTATTCAAATGAATCCCAAAGCGGCTTACAAACAAAAGATAAAAATAACATAATGGAACAGCATAAATTGTATAGAATACTTGACAAATCATCAGTAAAACAGTCACAAATCACAAATAAAACAATTGCCATCTATGTAAAACTATTAACAAAACAACTAAAAAATAAGCCAAACATCACAGTTACACCAAAAATCATATTACAATCGTACCTTGGTTTTCAAACAGCTTAGTTCTCAAACGTTTTGGCTCCCGGGTGCTGCAAACCCAGAAGTGACTGTTCCAGTTTGCGAACTATTTTTGGAAGCCAAATGTCCGATGGGATTTCCGTAGCTTCTGATTGGCTGCAGGAGCTTCCTGCAGCCAATCAGAAGCTGCGCTTTGGTTTCCGAACGTTTAGGAAGCTGAACGGACTTCTGGAACGGATTCCGTTTGACTTCCAAGGTACAACTGTATAGGATTCACAAAGTACTATGGCATTCATATCTAGAAATCAATATTAATAACTTTAACAAAATAGCAACAAGACAAACAAACAAAGTCCTGTTGAATGTTCTTCCTTCCGCCATCACTCAGAAACTTTCATTCTGTTCCGTGCATCAAAATACACCTGCGCATAATGCTCCTGGCAGCAACTCCCTTATGAAGGATCCTTGCAATGGAGGTGGTCAGAACAAAGACTCATCTCAAATTGAGACTCAAAAAGGGGATAATCCACAGTTCACTGTGCAGTGCAGTCTCAGGGCTTCTCTCTGAAGAAACATTTGCAAAGAAAGTGAGATGGTTTGGTGTAAGAACTGCAGCAAGTTCTCGGGGGCTTTTTGCAACCTTTTTGGCAAGAATTGTGTTCCCATTCTGAAATGGGAGCTTGTGTACTGAAAATTGAACCTGGCGCAGGACTACTGCACATCTGCTTACATTAATCTTCCAGCCAAGGAAATAATGCCCTACAGTTCTCGGGGCAGGTTTCAACCTCCTAAACTTTTCACTATACGCAGGAATTGTCCAAAGAGAACTTAACACTTGCAAATCTTTCTGCCTATGCTGTTGCCTACCTAGGTTAAATACCTTCTGATACCAAAGCCTTTGAATCTCAAATTAGTGTTTGTGTAATGAGTAATCAGTCCCAAGAAGTCTTAAGTTGTTGGAGGTTTAACAGTAGCAATGACCGCTGAAGGGTTTTTTTGCCATTTGGTTTATATAAAAGAAGGTTATTCTGCTAGTTTCCTGCTTTTTAATCTGCTGCAGTTTCCAAAGGCTTTTTCTCTTACTGTTTGTATGTGCGGCATTATTCTACATCTTGATTTTTGTAAGCTGTGTTGTGGGTATTTTATAACAGAGAAGTGGTATAAAATAAATACTTAATACATAATAATACTTAATAAATACTTAATAAATACTTAATAATAAATAATACTTAATAATGCACCAGGATCATAGGATAGATAATTCTTTTTGTCCTTAAACAGCTAAGTGTCAAAAGCTGCAATACATTTTTTATTCATCTGTTTGCTTATTTAGAAATAACCGGGCTGTTTCTTTTCCAATAAAGAAACAGTCACATTGAATAGTAAGATCTTGTGTTGTGTAGCCTATCATCTTTCCTTTTTTTCTGTGATGGTGATTTCACTCACTTTTTTCTCTTTAACTATTACGACAGTAGAATTCACATACAGAAATAAATCCAGTAAGTAGCTTTTTCCTGTTTATTTTTGCAGGAGCAAACTTTGGCACTGAGGAAAGAAGGAATTGGTGTTGTGCTAGATTCTGAGCTGCCTCACCTAATAGGCATTGATGATGATCTTCTCAGTACTGGCATCATCTTGTATCACCTGAAGGTAACTCAATATTTATTTGCCTTCCTGTTCCTAAATGGGCAATTTTAATGATAGTGTTAATTTGTTGTCTAAATAAGCTAAGCATCCATTACATCCCTGCAATAATGTGACATCAGCTGTTAGGTACTCTAATTTGTTTAGTATAAAAGTATCAGTCAGTACTGCCTGTATCTGTCCCAAGAGTCAATGACAGATGAATGGCACCCTAGTGGAGCATATTGGTTCATTCATTTTGCTGTGGCCGTGAATTGATGCTGCTTGGAAACTTTCAGGATGCTCTTTCTTGCCTGTTAAGGAGGAACAGTAATGAAAACAATATTTCCTTGATAAAAGCTCTTTAATTCATTAGCAGTTTTAGCTATTGTTGTTCTACTTATGTGGAATCATTTTATTTTTGCTCCATAGTAAATAAGTTTTACTCTTCTCTATAGGAGGGACAAACACACGTTGGCAGAGAAGATGCTGCATCAGAACAGGATATTGGTAAATTAAATAAGAGGGGGCGGGGAGAACCCTGTCTGAGTTATCTTCCTAAAACATGGGGGGGGGGGATATTCCTCACGCTGCAGATATATCTGAAGAAGTGTGCATGCACACAAAAACTCATACCAATAACTAATTTAGTTGGTCTCTAAGGTGCTGGGACCGCGGGTGGCGCTGTGGGTTAAACCACAGTTCCTAGGACTTGCTGATTGAAAGGTCGGCGGTTCGAATCCCCGCGCGATGGGGTGAGCTCCCGTCCTTCGGTCCCAGCTCCTGCCGACCTAGCAGTTCGAAAGCACCCCTAAGTGCAAGTAGATAAATAGGGACCGCTTTCTAGTGGGAAGGTAAACGGCGTTTCCGTGCGCTGTGCTGGTGCTGGCTCACCAGAGCAGCTTCGTCACGCTGGCCACATGACCCGGAAGTGTCCTCGGACAGCGCCGGCTCCCGGCCTCTTGAGCGAGATGAGCGCGCAACCCTAGAGTCGGTCACGACTGGCCCTGACGGGCAGGGGTACCTTTACCTTTACCTTTACCTTTACTAAGGTGCTACTGGAAGGAATTTTTAAATTTTATTTTATTTTATTTATTTTGTTTCGACTATGGCAGACCAACCTACCTGCAGATACATAGTTCTCTTCACATATAGTTCTCTTAACAGTAAATGAAGCGGGCCTCAGTTTCCACTAATTATGAATTAGTTTTATGTGTGAAGTGTTCTGTTTAAGTTACCAGGACATACATGTAATATTTGTCCAACTTGAATCTACTTTTATACAGGGATTTCATAGTGAGACCACTTAACTTTATTTGCTCCCTTTACACTATTTTTTATAAGTTGCATTAGATGCTCCTGCAGCAGAAACTAAGGATGTATTTTTATCTAATTTCTCCCTTCTCCCAGCAGCCCCCAGAGCCCCCCATGTCTGTTCTGAAGGCTTGGGGGACCCTCCAGAGCATTGTGGGAGATAATACAGAGGCTATACAGGCAAGGGGATTGGCAAAATAACTTTTTGCCTACAGGAGCATCCGGTTAACAGTGTGAGAGTCTCTGCTGCATCAGGGTCCTGCCTCTTAAGAAAAAGGAGCCCTTTTGGTTGCCGCAGGAAATTCCTGGATACAACATATCTCTCTCTTTCTCTTTTGTTTGTAAACACACACACAATGCAAGAAGATGCTTAAAAATCAGGAATCTCTTTTTCCAGTGAATAGAATGAGAGTCAATAGATTTGTAAATTGTGTATCATAAGTACCTGGCTTATCTTCTTGTTTACTAATAGAAGAAAAATGTTTGCATTTCATAGTCCTTCATGGCCTCGATTTGGAAAGTGAGCACTGCATCTTTGAACATTTCAATGGAACAGTTAATTTAATACCACTGAGTGGAGCACAATGTTCTGTAAATGGAATTCAGATCACAGAGGCCATACAACTCAACCAAGGTATCTATACATTTCTTCTCTGCAATGAAAATCCATTGTATTTTGAGATCTAATTTCCCTGCTGTTCTTTTTCTATATATCAATTTCTGTTAAATATCAAACTTCTGTTTTCGTTGTGCAAATGATACAGTGATTAGAAGTACAACATACAGTATGTTTCTTTAGTATGTGTGCTCCATATGCACCATGGCATAACTGGATGCCTTCGTCTGCCCTAACTGCAATAAAACATGTCTCTCACGTATTGGTCTCTACAACCATAGCCAGAGCTCTAACTCTTCAACGTTTGACTTCACCCCCAAAAGTGCACTCCTCCATTGCCTCCAAGTCAGAGGATGCCAACAATCTCTATTTAGACACCCACCAAACCCCAAACCCCCCCACCCCCACCCCCACATCCATATGTTCTAGATATTTCAGGGATCGTCAGACTGGCTTGTAATCTCCATGCAGTTCAGGTGTGGCCATTCCAGAGAAAGAGGAAAATGATTGGTGGCCTGGATTGAGTTTGGGGGTGACTGTTTAATTGGACTCAGTGTTCGCACTAAAGCTGTGACTGCAATGATGCTCAGCTGTTCAATTTCATTTTCCACCACTCCCTTGAAAGAAGGGGATTACACTTCATTTTTCGCTGCCGTTCTCTCAGTACAACAGCTTCATGTAGTTGTTGAGTATTATTAAGATGAAGGGAAGAGATGGGAGCTTGCTAGACTGCTGTATTTTTGAGTGTCGCAAACAATGCCCAGGCAGTTGCTCTGGGGATTTCAAGACCTTTCATCAGTTTCTCCACTAAACTGGTTTTAAGGTGGATATACCCAAGTGGCCTGCAGTGCTTGAGTATTGACACCTAACTGAACGCCATATTATTTTTAACATTTTCCCCCTTGTGTTTCTTCCCCAAGGTTATTGAAGCACACTCCTGATCCTTTCTATCCTGTTTGCTGTGTTTCTTTATGAGTGCTGCTAACTAGCCTATCCACTTTTGTATATATGAAATTGGGAAGGCCGAAAGAATTCTCCCCAGCCTCCTTCATATCTTCATAGGCTTACATTTGAGAACCTGTGTTTTGGAAGAAAACTTTAGAGTCTGGATTAACCAAGACAACCAACTTAAATGTAGATAGACGGCAGCAACATGTACACCAAATCACAGTTCACAAGCTGGAAAGTCTTCATGCTAGCTTTAATTATGCATGTTTTAGCACTGTTTCTTAAATAATGTTTAATCTTACAGTCTGGAGTCACAGCACCTTTAAATACCTGCTTCAGATATTTATGATTAGCTCCTTTTGCACTTAACAATCTACTTTCCTTTTAGAATTGCCATGCATCAAAAATGTGTTAAACTCTTTGGGAGAGTTGTGGGGACTATGCCTTGTAATTAGCTACCGTGCCTTTGTCAAAATTAATTGAGATGGCATTAATGTGTCTTTTAAATTTAGCATAGCCAAATGCAATAAAAGTGGAACTGGTTTTCAGTCAGTAAAATGTAGCCAAAACTAGGAGGGACCAGGAATAAATCCAAATGCTGCCCCTTAAAAAAATAAAATTAAGCTCCTAGAGTTTAATAAACCTGGGATTACCTTGTTCTCCATCCTGAAAGCAGATATCTTGCATGGTGTTACATGTGAAATCTTGTAGAGTAAAAACCAAAGGGCGTGTAGTAGCAAGTTGTCTTCTTGGGAACGGTATTCCGTATTATGTGTTTGGAGGGTCACATATTTTTGCAGAAAAAGTAGCATTTGATGATGAATGTGAAGAAGGCTCATGGGCAGAGAAAAGCAAAATTGCATAAAAATGAGAGCAGGTGCTTCTTTTTATTTTTATATTTCTACAGGTGGGTGACACCTGGCTTGAGAGCAGTACATGTGAAAAGGATCTAGGAGTCTTGGTTGACCACAAACTTGACATGAGCCAACAGTGTGACGCGGCAGCTAAAAAAGCCAATGCAATTCTGGGCTGCATCAATAGGAGTATAGCATCTAGATCAAGGGAAGTAATAGTGCCACTGTATTCTGCTCTGGTCAGACCACACCTGGAGTACTGTGTCCAGTTCTGGGCACCACAATTCAAGAAGGACACTGACAAACTGGAACGTGTCCAGAGGAGGGCAACCAAAATGGTCAAAGGCCTGGAAACGATGCCTTATGAGGAACGGCTAAGGGAGCTGGGCATGTTTAGCCTGGAGAAGAGGAGGTTAAGGGGTGATATGATAGCCATGTTCAAATATATAAAAGGATGTCACATAGAGGAGGGAGAAAGGTTGTTTTCTGCTGCTCCAGAGAAGCGGACACGGAGCAATGGATCCAAACTACAAGAAAGAAGATTCCACCTAAACATTAGGAAGAACTTCCTGACAGTAAGAGCTGTTCGACAGTGGAATTTGCTGCCAAGGAGTGTGGTGGAGTCTCCTACTTTGGAGGTCTTTAAGCAGAGGCTTGACAACCATATGTCAGGAGTGCTCTGATGGTGTTTCCTGCTTGGCAGGGGGTTGGACTCGATGGCCCTTGTGGTCTCTTCCAACTCTATGATTCTATGAATTTCCATAAGGACAAATGTAAGGTTTCTGTCCCTAGACAGAAAGAACCAGATGCACAAATATAAGATGGGGGACACCTGGCTTACTAGCAGTCCATATGAAAAGGATCTTGGGGTCTTGGTGGACCACAAGTTTAACATGAGTCAACAGTGTGATGCAGCAGCAAAAAAAAGCTAATGCTATTTTAGGCTTCATCAACAGAAGTACAGTGTCCAGGTCAAGGGAAGTAATAGTACCACTGTATTCCGCCTTGGTCAGACCACACCTGGAATACTGTGTCCAGTTCTGGGCACTACAATTTAAGAAGGATATTGACAAGCTGGAGCATGTGCAGAGGAGGGCAACCAAGATGATCAAGGGCAGGGGGCAGCAAACTTTTTCAGCAAGGGGCTGGTCCACTGTCCCTCAGACCTTGTGGGGGGCCGGACTGTATTTTTTTTTGGGGGGGGGTGAACGAATTCCTATGCCCCACAAATAACCCAGAGATGCATTTTAAATAAAAGGACACATTCTACTCATGTAAAAACACACTGATGCCCAGACAGTCCGTGGGCCGGATTTAGTAGGCGATTGGGCCGGATCCGGCCCCCAGGTCTTAGTTTGCCTACCCATGATCAAGGGTCTGGAAACCAAGCCTTATGAGAAATGGTTGAAGGAGCTGGGTATGTTTAGCCTGGGAAAGAGGAGACAGAGAGGAGATATGATAGCCATCTTCAAATATCTCAAGGGCTGTCACATGGAGGAGGGAGCAAGCTTGTTTTTTTGTGCTCTTTAGGGTAGGATTCGAACCAGTGGATTCAAGTTACAAGAAAGGAGATTCTGACTAAACGTCAAGAAGAATTTTCTGACAGTAAGACCTGTTTGACAGTGGAACTGTCTCCCTCAGGAGGTTGTGGACTCTCCTTTCTTGGAGATTTTTAAGCAGAGGTTGGATGGCCCTCTGTCATGGATGAGATTACTGCACTGCAGGGAGCTGGACTAGATGATCCTTGGAGTCCCTTCCAGTGCTACAATTCTATGGTTCATGTTAGAGTTAGGACTTAAAATAATGAGGAATGGTTGTCATTCCATATTCGATACCAATTTTACTAGAAAACTCTGTGTACAGTCATACCTCTTGTTACGTTTGGTTCAGGTTACATCTTTTCAGGTTGCGTCCAGCGGCGACCCAGAAGTTATTTCCGGGAAAGGGTTATTTCCGGGAAAGGGTTACTTCTGGGTTTCGCCACTCGCGCATGCGCAAACGCACAAAATGACATCACGTGCATGCGCCGAAGCAGTGAATCGCGACCCACGCATGCGCAGACACGGGTTGCGTTCCAGAACGGATCCCGTTCGCAACCAGAGGTACCACTGTATTTGTCATTGAGTAAACTACCATCTGAAGAGGTTTGGATAGTTAATAACATGTTAAATACAGTATTCCGCTTTAGCCACCCAAAGCCTAGCCGAATAAGAGCATCTCATCCCATTTCCATTAAAAAATACTGTCTACATGACATAGTTCCACCCCAGTGAACTTGCAGTCTAGATTTTCAACTATAAACTAATTAACATTAGTTAAAGGAAATGTCATCCAATGCAGACAGAAGACATTTAATTTACTGGCGTGATATAGGCATGCTGATTTCTCTTCACTCTTCCTTCCTGCATAACCCCTTTTTAATCTTAAAGATGGTGAGTATGATATGTTCACTGAAATTGGCATCATTCAAAATTAACCCTAAAAAGCCATTTGAAATCAAGCGAAGAAATCCCGGTTGAGCTTCGGAAATGCTGGGTGGTTCAGATGTAACACCAGAATTTGGATTGGTGATACGCAAACAAGCTTCAACTATCTCTCCTTCTCTGTTTGATTCTTGGATTTCCTCTCCTAATTCTCTTTGCTTGCCAGCACATCCGAACCGTCCCAATTTGTCCAAAGAGGAGGATTGCAAGCTACAGTATGAACTGGACTTGTAACCCTGGTTAGCAAGTGAAATATGGCTTGCACAAATCATTGTTTCCCTGGTTCAGCTAGAGATGCAAACTTTGCGTGGAATTCAGTGTTGTGCTGTTACAAGTGTTCCATCAGCGTGGGCATTGTAGTTTTGTTTTTTGGGCATTGATATACCACTCAAATCAACCACATCCTCTGAGTGCTTTACAAGCTCTGAATAGTTAAGCAGACTCGGAAATGTTGTGCAGTCAGCACCAGGGCCATCTCTTTTCTCAAGATGTTAATTCTTTTTTTAGAAATCTACTTTCTTCTATGTATAAGCAAATGTTGCGGCCACATTCTATTCCTGCAAAGTCATAAGGGCTTCAGTTGCGCAGTCAGTCTGCAGCCTGAGACTCCCTATATGCTTGGGGAAGCATGTGCGTGAATCTTTATAGGGCTGGAATATAAATGTGCCATTTAGAGCTGCTTTTTTGCCATTATTTCAAAACAGCTGAGCGAGTGTGCTTAAATCACTCTCTGAGCTTCTCAAAGGAAAATAGTAAATTTAACTTTCAGGGTGGCAAAAAGGATGAGAAACGCTTTGTGAAGTAACAAGCATATGAAAGAGTTAAGAGAGAAAACTATTTTACAGTGTTAGCTGGCAGAATTGTAACCAGCTGGGACCCTTGACTATAGTTTCATAAAAATATCCCAATTGAAAGGAAGGCCAGCCTGGTGCAGAGCATAAATTACGGTGATAGTATTGAAATAGCTTTGCTGCATAAAGTTTTATGAACAGTAAATCTTCTTTAAGATTAGACTGCGATAAAGTGCAGTAGGCAATGTTACCATAATTTTGAATTGAAAGAAAACACTGGATTCTGCCTTTCCAAGAGGCGGTTTGGCATAGGTTGCAAAGTATACTTGTCATACAATCTCTATTACATTTTAATTTCCATAGTGAATTGGGCATATTATTTTAAAAAAGGGGGTCCTTGGATGGAAATATGCGAAGAAAATTGTTCTGAGCCATGTTGCATTGAGATTATGTTTGTTTTTTTGGCGTTTGCTTTCATCCATAAGCTGTAGTGTTCTTTTTAAAATGCAATTCTGCTCTAGTTAGTGGAAATTGCTGGAAATGTTGAAGTGGCCGAAATATAAATGGATTGATAGAATTAACCAAAGATGCTGCACTCAGTGTGTTTAACTGGCAATGAGGATTCAAGATTGAGTATTTTTGACATAATGCAGGAAGTCTTCCAGACCAACTCGCAAACTCCCAGCCTCTTCGTCTTTAAAAACACAAATCATGCCTCCTTTTTATCACCTCCTTTTGCCCTACTGAATTATTGAAATAGTTTTTCCAGAGCTCATGGTATTTTATGATATTTACAGAATGTGATCTAGTTTGTAGCTGGAACCTCTAGAGCTCTCTTTTATCTCTCCAAGTCAAGAAAACTGTTTGAGCTGTTCCAAGAATAATTAAGGCATAACATGGAAAGATGACTCGATAGCATCTGCTTTTGTTTGGAGCAAACAGATCAAACTGAAGGGTAATGATTGGGGCTGCACTTTTGACACCAGAGAGAGTGAAATCAAAGAAGCTGAAATCCCATGTTTCCGTTTTCTTGTGATCCCTGGGATTGTCCTAATTCTGCTCATTTTTAGAATGTCTCCCCATCTGTGTTTTCAAACTGAGAAGTGGACCGTGCTGATTTGATTGGCTCTGGAAGTAGTTGTTCAGAAACAAGCTAGTGCATTTTCTTTTGTGCATTAGGAAAACCTCAGAACTTAGAACTGATGGTGTCAGACTGCACAAATTGCTGTGAGTCTCTAATCTGGAGCCAGGAAATTCATAAGGGACTGCGTTGTTTACTACAGCTTTCAACAACTGTGACCATTGGTCATGCTGGCTGCAGCTGATGATAGCTGGAGTCCAGCTACACCATAAAGGCTGCAGGTTCCCCATTCTGGCAATCATACCATGCTACCTTTTGCAGTTGACTACTGGGTCAAGTCTGTCTGGGTACAAAAAGCAGCATGGAGCCAGCTGAGATGGGTCCAAGTGTTGGAGCCTCCGCTACGACCGAGCTACTCCTCCGCCTTCGTTCTCTCCTCCGACGATAATTAACGGCCTGAGCCTTTGATAAGCCTCCAGGCACGTTCCCCATTCAGCAGAGTTTCAAAGCAGCAGAAGTGACGAGATTTATGAGCTACATCAGAAAGAGTTTTATTGCTAGCTACGCAGACAGAAAAGAAATCATCCTCTCTCTGTGAAAGACAGAGAGCAACTGAAAAAAACAAAGGAACGGGAAACAGTAACATCACATCCGTCTCCTGTCTTCCGTGAGACTTCCAACAGTCTGGAATGTCTCTGGAATATAAACAGAGTCTTGTGACTCAAAGCACTGCACAGTGGCAACACACAGAAATCTACACATTGCTTTCTGAATCTTGTGTGTGGGGCTTACATAGGCCTGCATGCCATTCTTCACACTCACATTTCTGTCTTGGCTAAATACAGTGGAACCTTGGTTCTCAAACGGCTTAGTTGACGAACAAGTTGGCTCCCGAATGCTGAAAACCCAGATGTGTTCCGGTTTTCGAACGTTTTCGGAAGCCGAACATCCAATGCGGCTCTTGGCTATTGTTTCTGGGGCTCCTGCGCTAATTGGGAGCCGCTCCTTGGTTTTCGAACGTTTCAGGAGTCGAATGCAGTTCTGAAACAGATTAAGTTCAAGAACCAAGGTTCCACTGTACTATGAAAGTGTGTGTGTTTCATTTTATTGGAAATAAAGGCAAACTTACAGGAAAAGGGTAAGAATGTATATGACTGTGGTAACTGAAACACTTTTTTATTCCACTTTGTTCCCTTCAAAAGGCCTTGAGGGCACGTATAAGAATAGTATTGAGAGATAATGTTTGCTGCCAATAAGTTGCTTTGACGTGTTCATAAATGGGTAGGCAAGACCCTTCTGTTCTTTATTAAATTCATTTTAAAGCAGTAGTGAAGGAGAACATAAGCTTAAGTATATTAAATTTGAAACATTGGCAGTTCTCTGCACCTAATTTTTTTGGCTCAGTTTTGCTTTCTACTTGATGGAGCAAACTAATTGGCCTAGTTTACATGTCCTGGTAAGCAAAACTATGGCTTACAGAGATTGCTCAAATGTGCTGCCTTCGCATGTCATCTGAACACAGGCTTGTTTGAAATGTTTAGTGTTAGTTGTGAATACGGTCTCTCTCTCTCTCTCTCTCTCTCTCTCTCTCTCTCTCTCTCTCTGTGTGTGTGTGTGTGTGTGTATTCAGAAAAAAAGCTCCCTTAATGTGATGTAGTCAATTGAATTATGTTTCTTTCTGACCAGGTGCTGTAATATTACTTGGGAGAACAAATATGTTTCGTTTCAATCATCCGAAGGAAGCAGCCAAATTGAGAGAGAAAAGAAAGGTGAGTTGGGCTATTTCTTCCTATGTACCTTATTGATGCCTTTTTTGCATTAGGCAGGCACGTTGCCCTAATTTGTATTACGAGATTAATGCATATTTTGTCTGGGGAAATGTGAACAGTTTTAAGGAAAATGTACTTTGATATTAGTAGTAAGTAATTATTTGATCTTCTGCTGTCTTATTAGAGTGGACTGCTTTCTTCCTTCAGTTTGTCCATGTCAGATCTTTCAAAATCTTGTGAAAACCTCTCAGCAGTTATGCTGTATAATCCAGGGTGAGTATGTTCCAAATATCAATTCCTTGTGATATCAAGTCCATGTGTGTGTTTGTGTGCGTGTGCGTAATGTCAGCCTTTGAAAAGACCACTTTTCCTAACTAAGCTGGTGCATGTGAAAGCTTGGTGTTTATCAAGCTACTTGTTAAGTAATGTTGCTTGGCATATTTGGTCTTCATTATGTAGAAGTAGACACATATCTAAACATAACTATTCACATTCTTCTCTATTGAGTCAACTTGTGTCCCTCTTCTTGAATAACAGTGGTTTTCGAACATCTCGAAAGCTGAATGATTCGGTTTTCAAACGCAGAAAACCCAGAAGTAATTGCTTCCATTTTAGAACACACCTTGGAAGTCAATCGGCTTCTACTGCATATTTTCCAATTTTTCCAATTGAACTTGCAGCCAGCCCTTTGCGCCTTGGTTTTCAAACGTTTCGGAAAGCGAACGGTCTTCCAGAACGGATTATGTTCGAGAACCGAGGTACCACTGTATTTGTGTGGGATGGTGGTCATAATGCAGCCGAGGAAAAGTCCAGTTTTGCTTTTTGTCCTTTCCCAAGGTTCTTAGTCCTTGACTTCTATAAATCTCTGCGCTCATTATATTCTTGCCTTCTTTGGGACTTTTCATAATGGAAACAGTTGAAGTTCCCACAACAGTTTTGCGGTGCTGAACACATGTTTGCAGCATATGCCATCAAAGCTGCTTTTGGGTATTGGAAGGAAGTATCTACTAAAATAATAATGCACCAGATATGTTAAATATGATCATGCATTTGGCATTAACATGTAGCTTGGTTCACAGAGGAATGCTTCTAGGAAACCCACAAAGGAAGCAGTCCCCAGCAATTGGCATTAAGACCTCTATCTCTCTTTTGCTGTAATGGCTGATAGCCGTTGATAAACCTGGCTTCCATGAATTTGTCTAATATTCCTTTAAACAATTACAATATAGCATTTGCAGGTGGGTGGGGGTTGTCCAAGCACTTCTTTAAAGCACACAAATTGGAGCCTTAAAACTTTTCCTATCTGATTTTCACTGTATAGTGGTACCTTTGTTTTCAAACTTAATCCGCCGTTCCGAAAGCCTGTTCCAAAACCAAAGCGTTCCAAAACCATGGTGTGCTTTCCCATAGAAGGTAATGCAAAACGGATTAATCCCTTCCAGACTCTTAAAAACAACCCCTAAAACAGCGATTTAACATGATTTTTACTATCTAATGAGACCATTGATCCATAAAATGAAAGCAATAATCAATGTACTTTACTATAAAATAAATAAGACAGTATTGTAGAAGATTAAAAAAAATTTAAAAAATTCTTACCTACACTGATGATAGTCATTTTTGGGATGGGGGCTTTTACCCATTTCTACAGTCACACAATGCATCAATCAGTAGCTGAACTGGGTTGCACACAGCCACAAAAACAAATTAACTGAAAAAGCCTCAAAAACAAAAATGCAGAATAAATAGCAAAAACAAAAGCACCAAACTTAATCCATTCCGGAAGTTCATTTGCCTTCCGAAATGTTCGAAAACCAAGGCGCAGCTTTCTGATTGGTGCAGGTGCCCCAGAAACAATAGCTGTCAGCTGCATCAGACGTTTGGCTTCCGAAAAACATTTGAAAACCAAAACACTTACTTCCGGGTTTTCGGCGTTTGGGAACCAAGGCATTTGAGTACCAAGGCACCACTGTAGCCATTTTATTCTTCTGCTTGTGAGCCTGTATGCAGCATTGGTTTGACGTGCACTGACTTCGGAGCGACACAAGCCTAAAGTGAAATCCCAGTGTAAGCCAAATATTTAGGGCAAAACTGACCGGATATATTAGCTCTCTACTTTGGTTAGCCCTGCAGAGAATATAGAGTATCTCAAAACAGAAAACAGCCATGCTTGAGACAAGAGAGGGCATTCTCCCTTTTAAATTACTGATGGCTTTCATAGCAATGCCATACATGTTAGCTACAACACTGTAATAATAATAATAATAATTTATTATTTATACCCCGCCCATCTGGCTGGGCTTCCCCAGCCACTCTGGGCGGCTTCCAAAAGAATATGAAAATACTATAATAGATCAAACATTAAAAGCTTCCCGAAACAGGGCTGCCTTCAGATGTCTTCTAAAAGCCTGGTAGTTGTTGTTCTCTTTGACATCTGGTGGGAGGGTGTTCCACAGGGAAGGCGCCACTACCGAGAAGGCCCTCTGCCTGGTTCCCTGTAATTTGGCTTCTCGCAGTGAGGGAACTGCCAGAAGGCCCTCGGTGCTGGACCTCAGTGTCCGGGTAGAACGATGGGGGTGGAGACGCTCCTTCAGATATACTGGACCAAGGCCGTTTAGGGCTTTAAAGGTCAGCACCAACACTTTGAATTGTGCTCGGAAACGTACTGGGAGCCAATGTAGGTCTTTCAAGACCGGTGTTATGTGGTCTCTGCGGCCGCTCCCAGTCACCAGTCTAGCTGCCGCGTTCTGGATTAGTTGTAGTTTCCAGGTCACCTTCAAAGGTAGCCCCACGTAGAGCGCATTGCAGTAATCCAAGTGGGAGATAACCAGAGCATGCACCACTCTGGCGAGGCAGCCCGCAGCCTGCGTACCAGATGGAGCTGGTAAACAGCTGCCCTGGATACAGATTTGACCTGTGCCTCCATGGACAGCTGTGAGTCCAAAATGACTCCCAGGCTGCGCACCTGGTCCTTCAGGGGCACAGTTACCCCATTCAGGACCAGGGAATCCTCCACACCTGCCCACCTCCTGTCCCCCAAAAACAGTACTTCTGTCTTGTACTGTGGTTCCAGGAATACTATACAGGGAGTGATTTTTAAATGTCTGAAAAGGCCCAAAGTATCTTGGAGTAATACTGTAGCTGTTTAAGTGTGGACAACGGGCCATATTAAAGGTTTGAGAGATACCCCCCCCTCCAAAAAAAGAATAGTAAGTGATTCCAGGAGGGGATAGGCAGCAGAAATATTTGTGATAGCGTAAGTTTATGTTACAGACTATTTTTTGCTGCTTTTCTCTTTAATCTTATATCTATACATTCTTTTCTTTACTGATGACTTTATTTCTCTCTACCTCCTCTGGCAGCCTTTTCCCTATTAAAGGACCAATCTGTCTAAGGTAGAGACACTAAATTTCATTATATTGATTGCTATACCTGCATGTCCCTAACTTGTGGAAGCCGTGCTAATCGTTCAACTGTCTTACTTAATGTGGCTGTGTTTTGGTTATAAATTATATGCAATATAAAACTCACAAGTTATTGAGTATGTTAAATTATACAGTATATCAAATTATATAAAGTGTCAGTTCTAACCATTCGTCATAATTTCTATTTTAAAATTTAATGTTGCTTTTCCTTTTCCTTTGAAAAAAAACACAGATTAGAATTTGAGAGACAGCAACGAGAAGAACTCGAAAAATTAGAAAGTAAAAGGTAACTGATATGGATGTTTGACTGTAAAGATGCATGTTGATAATTGGTAGAAAGAAGAGGAATTATATTATTTCTTTTACTGGAATATTTTATTCACACATTAAATCTTAGGGAAATGGGGAAGAAAATTTCATTTGTTAGCTTTCAGTCTTTGCAGAGTTTTCCATTAGACAAGTCTAACATGGAAGGACAAACAAGGAAGTCCATAAAATTACCTTAGTTTTTTTGTACTGTACATATTATCAATCAAATATGAATTTTTAAAGTATGTGTTTATGCCGTAAACTTCATTATACTTCTTCACATTCTATGCACTCCTCTTTATAGTGTTAATAATGATTTTTAATGAATAACTTGTTTTAAAAACCACATAGAAGAATCTCAGAAAATTAGAATATTAAATGAAATCAGCAAAACAAGGACTGCAAATAGAGCGATATTGGACCTCTGGACTTAATGAAGCACAGTGGACCAACACCAGCTGATGACGTGGCTCCCCAAATCTCTTTTCTGAGAGAGCAGCTTTTGCCCATGGGATTACTGTGCTTGATTGGCCAGCAAACTCGCCTGGCCTGAACTCCATAGAGAATCTATGGGGCATTGCCAAGAGAAAGATGAGAGACAAGAGACCGAGCAATGCAGAAGAGCTGAAGGCTGCTACTGAAGCATCCTGGTCTTCCATAACACCTCAGCAGTGCTACAGGCTGATAGCATCCATGCCACGCCGCATTGAGGCAGTAATTGATGCAAAAGGGGCCCAAACCAAGTACTGAGTACATATGCATGCTTCTATTTCTCAGAGGTCCAATATTGCTCTATTTGCAGTCCTTGTTTTGCTGATTTCATTTAATATTCTAATTTTCTGAGATTGTTAATTTGGGGTTTTCATCAGCTGTATGCCATGATCATCACAATTATAACAAATAAAGGCTTGACATATCTCGCTTTGCATGTCATGAGTCTATCTCATATATTAGTTTCACCTTTGAAAGTTGAATTACTGAAATAAATGAACTTTTCCACGATATTCTAATTTTCCGAGTTTCACCTGTACATGTCCTCGATACAAAATATTTGAAAAAATACAATCCTCCTCCTCTCTCTCTCTCTCTCTCTCTCTCTCTCTCTCTCTTAAAAAAACTTTTAGAAAGCTGATAGAAGAAATGGAGGAAAAGCAAAAGTCTAACAAAGCTGAACTAGAAAGAATGCAGCAAGAAGTGGAGTCTCAACGTAAGGAAACGGAAATAGTTCAGCTGCAAATCCGAAAGCAAGAGGAGAATCTTAAAAGGAAAAGCTTTCATATAGAAAGCAGGATGAAAGACTTGCTGGCAGAAAAGGAGAAATTTGAAGAAGAGAGATTACGTGAGCAGCAAGAAATAGAGCTTCAAAAAAAGAAACAAGAAGAAGAATTTTTTGCTCGAGTTAAAGAAGAACTTCAGCGATTACAAGAGCTCAATCAGAATGAAAAAGCGGAGAAAATGCAGATTTTCCGAGAACTGGAAAAGCTTAAAAAGGAAAAAGAGGAGCAGTATATCAAGTTAGAATTGGAAAAAAGAAGGTTGGAAGAGGAAGAAAGAGATCAAGTATTACTGGTGGCAAACTTAGAAGAGCAGCTCAGAGACAAACAAGCCATGATACAACTGGTCAAACTAGGAGATGTGCAAAGGGCTGAAGAAGGGAAGAAGAATCTTGAAGACATCAGAGAGTCCCTCTTGCGAGTCAAAGAGGCCAGATCTGAAGGAGATGAAAACAGCGAAGAGTTAGAAAAGGCACAGTACAACTACATGGATTTCAAGAGGAGGCAGCTAGAACAGCTAACTAGTTTAGAGAGAGACTTGGTTCAGCAAAGGGATCATCTAGAAAAAGACGTAGCTGATGAACATGAAAATCTGAACCGTTTGAAGTCTGCACACGCGCAACATTTAAACCTTGAGAAAAATGATGAAATGGATGCTGCCTTGACAGTTGAAGAATGTAACAAAATAAAATCATGTGAATACAGGCTGCAGCTTAAAGAACGGCAGCTTCTGTATCTGACAAATAACCATTTGCCAGCTTTGCTAGAAGAAAAGCAGAGAGCCTCTGAAGTTCTCGATAGAGGCCTGCAGAACTTGGACAATACTCTTTATGAAGTTGAAAAAGAAATGGAAGAAAAAGAAGACCAGCTAGCGCAGTACAGGGCAAGTGCCAGCCAGCTGCAGCAGCTCCAAGAGACATTTGAATTCACTGCCAATGTAGCTCGTCAAGAAGAGAAAGTTCGGAAGAAGGAGAAAGAAATTCTAGAATCAAAGCAAAAGCAGCAGCGAGAGGCACTGGAGCAAGCGGTGGCTAAGTTGGAGAGGCGACACTCTGCTTTGCAACGTCATTCAACCATAGAAATTGAGGAGCAAAAACAGAAGCTTGCAACTCTGAACAGCAGTTGCAGCGAGCAGGCAGGCCTGCAAGCTACTCTAGAGGCAGAACAAAAAGCCTTGGAAGAAGACAGAGAACAGTAAGAACCAATTTTATCATTAATAAACACATACTTGCAGCTTTTCAAGGCCACCCAGTTTTAATTCACCCAAAAGTACTAGTCACCCAAATTTATGGAAGTTGAAGGCTCCTTGTTGTGAAGGTTTTTTCCTTTTAGCTGTAGGCGCTTCCTTTGTGCTTTCCTAGTGGTTTTCAGAGAAGCAATTACAGTGGAACCCCGGGTTACATACGCTTCAGGTTACACTTCAGGTTACAGACTCCACTAACCCAGAAAAAGTACCTCAGGTTAAGAACTTTGCTTCAGGATGAGAACAGAAATCGTGCTCTGGCGGTGCGGCGACAGCAGGAGGCCCCATTAGCTAAAGTGGTGCTTCAGGTTAAGAACAGTTTCAGGTTAAGAACGGACCTCCGGAACGAATTAAGTACTTAACCCGAGGTACCACTGTACACTGGAACCTCAGTTGTCAAACGTAATCAGTTCCAGAAGACCATTCGACTTCCGAAACGTTCGACAACCGAGGCACAATTGCCAGTCGTCAAATTCCTTTTAAAAAATGGAGAAACATGCCTTGGAAGCCATTCGACTTCCGAGGCGCATTCAAAAACGGAAGCATTCAGTTCCAAGTTGTTGGCATTTGGATTCTGAATTGTTCAGCTTCTGAAGCATTCAACAACCGAGGTTCCTCTGTATTGTCACAGCAACAGCAGGAAAGGGTTCAACTCACTCCCCATTTCCTAGGATTCTGCTAAGTACCACCCCAGCAGATGTTATTTCCATTTTTTTCCAGACGTGCATGTTGAAGGCAAAGACCCATTAAATGCCGTGTCTAGTTTGGCCATTAAACTGCCTCTTGGGGGGCAGATGGATGGCCAGTCTCTGAGGGGAGAAGCTGAAAACTTCTTTAAACTTCTATTGTGCCTGTGTTCTACCTTCTAGATTTTTCTGTATAGTTCCAGTTGCACGTTAAGAATTATAACCATTACACAAACAGCAGAAAAATGACAAACCCACGGGCAAGCCTAACTTCAGTGCAGCAGGAATGATAGCCTCCAAACTAATGGCAGCTGTAGATTGCTTCTTGTAGTAAGAACTTTTTTTAGTTTGTGGGGGAGATGTTAAATTCCTATTCCAGTGAATCATTGTGGGATGAAGATACAACTTTATATTTTGGTTTCGGCTCTTTTGGATGTGGATCAAACCATACGTCTAAACAAATAATCTTGCTCATTTAACATTGCAGCAGTTCCGCAGAAAGGAATGAGTGATGTTTTCTTTTTCCCTCTAGTAGAAAATTTGAATTTGAATCAGCTGTGCATGTCTACATGTAGCAAGCAGCTAACTTTTGGGATGGGTGGAGGGGAATTGTTAAAGTTCTTAAATACTTTCCAGTGCAGGTATTAGATTCAAATTTTCATAGAATCGTAGAATTCTATTCTAGGGGAACTGGAAAGTACCCACGAGTCATTTAACCCTTCAAAATGATCATTTTGAGTGATCTTTAAGGCGTATGGACTGTCAGGATATGCAAGGCTGCTTGCATTTGAAAGCACAGAAAGCAAATTAATTGTCTACCTAGTTGTTATTTTTTAGCATACTAGTTTTCTACTCCAGGTTTAAAAGAGGCACCCACTAATCATGGACTTTCTGCTCTGTTGAAGTTTGCCCTCTTCTAAAATACTTGAACATTTAAAAACATGTTTGTGTTCATTTGTTTAAATCTAATGGCATCTTTTGACTTCAGCCAGTTCCTCTGGAGACTCAATTGCTGAAATTGTTGTTGATGCTCTGAAATGAGGCAGGGTTACTCAAGTGTTGCTAATGGCCTAAGACTCATGAATCAATCTAACTTTAATGAGCTGACTAAGATATTTGCTGTGAAAATTACTAGTGTTCATTTGTTTAACTAATATATTTAAATCCTAATGAAGTTCCTTGTTGACAAATGACTACTTAGGCACATATATTGACAAAAAGAATGTTACAGTCTAAGGAAATGCCCCTTATGGAATAACATCCTGATTTAATTTCTTCTCAAACCATATTGGCTCCATTTTTGTGTCTACCATATTAGACACAAGTATGATTGGAGGCAGTAAGCACTGTTGAAATTGGGTCCACATATGAGCAGTCTATTAGTACTCCCAGTACGTTTCCGAGCACAATTCAAAGTGTTGGTGCTGACCTTTAAAGCCCTAAACGGCCTTGGTCCTGTATACCTGAAGGAGCGTCTCCACCCCCATCGTTCAGCCCGGACACTGAGATCCAGCGCCGAGGGTCTTCTGGCGGTTCCCTCATTGCAAGAAGTGAGGTTACAGGGAACCAGACAGAGGGCCTTCTCGGTAGTGGCACCCGCCCTGTGGAACGCCCTCCCTTCAGATGTGAAGGAAAGCTATCCTATCTTTAAAAGACATCTGAAGGCAGCCCTGTTCAGGGAAGTTTTTAATATTTAACGCTGTATTGTTTTTAATACTGGATTGGGAGCCGCCCAGAGTGGCTGGGGAAACTCAGCCAGATGGGTGGGGTATAAAAAATAAATTATTATTATTATTATTATTATTATTATTATTATTATTATTATTATTATTATTAGGGAGACCCTCTTACAATCCAGCTTAGTATGAGTATTCCACCCCTTCACCCACCACCTTATTGATTGTGCCAGGGACAAAAAATAACACCCCTGTTTTTCCACAGTCTTTTAGTTTCTTACCCCCAGGATAAGAATTACCTACCAGCTGAAAATTGCCTCAATTTATTTTGTCTCTATAGGCTGAAACTGAGGGGTTCGGGGTGCAGCTTTTCTTTAGGAAGTTTACTGCAGCAAAGCTTTAAGAAACCCTACTGTGTTGATGCATCTTAATAATAATAATAATAATTTAAATAATAAATAATACGTGTTGAAATTTTGCCGACAGCTTGGACTTGCAAATACAGCAGTTAAAGCAGAAGATATATGAAGGCGATGGGGTTGAAAAAGGGTCCCTAGGAGCTGGAGAAGAGAGATTGTCCCATAGCAGTTCCCCTTCTAGTGTTACAAAATCTCAATCCCACTTTATTCCATTGGTAGATGACAGGTATGTATTCCTGGTTTCACCCCAACCCAACTTCTACATCTTAAAAAAAACAAAAAACTATAATGCAATTTTCTTCAGAAGTATTTTTAGATGGATGTCTTTTAATAGCACTGCTAAGAGAATGCTCTCATTGTAATCAGAGTATAATGGCACAGTTTTTTGCTTTGAGGCGTTTGAAATGTTTTCCAAATAAGACTCTGAACTTTGTTTGATTTTACCTGAGGTAAGCTCATGAGTTTGGTCTCTTAAAAACAGAGCCCAGGGGCTTGCAGCGTTTTATGATTGTAGTTCCACAGCGGCTGGGAAATCTGTTTAATGCCATGTAATCAAGAGAATATAAAATATTACCCAATAGCATACAGAGAGCCAAATCTCCCCACCCCCGCAAGCACCCTTGAGGTGGTTTTTAAAAAAACAACATTATCATTGTGTGCACCGTTTTGCTCTTCCTTCTGTTGCTTTTAACCAAGATCGTGCTCTCTCTAGCAACTCTTACGATAATGCTTTCTCTTATTATAAATAAGCAAATTTCACAGTGGGAACTAGAATTATATGCTGAAAGCTGTGGAAGCAATCCTGTTGTTACTGAAGGCAACAGCAAAGCTTTCATAGATTTTTAATGGATAATTACAGCCTATGGCTGCCACTGGATGTTTTAACTTAATGGGGGAATTGGCTGTCACTAATTCTTGTCTTTACTGCAATTAGTAAGTGCAGAAAACTTAAGAGCAAGGCAAGCAATTCCTCCTGCAGTTGAAGTGACTGTACTAATGTACTACTTATTTATTGTGTAACCTGCCCCTTCCAAAGTCTCGGGACAGGTAACAATATATTAAGACCATAAATCTGTTCATTATTAACACTTCCATCATCCTGCCCTATCTCTAACCATCAAAAGACACTTAATCTTTTTGTTCAAGGTTACCTAGGGGACAGAGCCTTAATGGTCCTTTACATAGTTGAGTAATTCTTCTCTCTTTTATTTGCAATTTTAAAAATATCTAGAATAAATGCCTTTATTGAAGAAGAAGTTCAAAGACGTCTTCAAAACATACACTATACATGTGGAGAAAATAATAATAGCCTCCTGCAGTCTGCAGAACTTTCAAAGGTGAGAAAATATAATTGGTCTGTCCCTAAGCATGAGTTTATGATCACATCGGGGAGGGGGAATGTCTCCACAAAGTTGTATTCCCCTCATATTCGCCTATGTGTTGATAACTGCCAACTCAGAAAAGAGAGAGAAACCACAGACTTTTAGCTTTTGCTTCCCTTTTTCTCGCACAATGGTTCAAGCAGCAGTAAAATGGAGTTTGAATTGCTTCTCTGAAGTACATTTGCTTTTGTACATGCAATCAGACCCACTTATTCCCCTCGATTTAATCCCTGACAACATGGTTATTGCAGCTGGTACCAAATAATTTGTAAATGAGAAATGATAAAACAAAATGTTGTAGCATTCCCCTTGTGTACATGTATTTCCTGAACCTGTGGCTGAGAAGTGGAAGAGAGCAACGAGAGAATACAAAACAGCTTTCTACATGAGGCTTGGAAAGGTGTTGTTTTCTTAAAAAGAATAAATTGAGTTTTTCAGATTTTAAAAATTTACAAACAATTATCAGCCAATCAACATAGAAAGAGAATTCCGAAAAATCTCCTGAACTTCCTTCCTCCCCTTTGTGGGTCCTTATATTAACCTTTTCCTCCTGCATCTTGCCTATTAATCCAAATCTGTGCTTGTTGTTGTTCTTGTTGTTTAGTCGTTTAGTCGTGTCCGACTCTTTGTGACCCCATTGATCAGAGCACGCCAGGCACTCCTGTCTTCCACTGCCTTCCGCAGTTTGGTCAAACTCATGCTGGTAGCTTCGAGTACACTGTCCAACCATCTCGTCCTCTGTCATCCCCTTCTCCTCGTGCCCTCAATCTTTCCCAGCACCAGGGTCTTTTCCAGGGAGTCTTCTCTTCTCATGAGGTGGCCAAAGTATTAGAGCCTCAGCTTCACGATCAGTCCTTCCAGTGAGCACTCAGGGCTGATTTCCTTGAGAATGGATAGGCTTGATCTTCTTGCAGTCCATGGGACTCTCAAGAGTCTCCTCCAGCACCATAATTCAAAAGCATCAATTCTTCGGCGATCAGCCTTCTTTATGGTCCTCCAAATCTATTAAATCTCCTTTATACCCAAAATTTAACATTAAACTACAAGTGTTATTCCAATCCTCCTAATAATTTTAATTGTTTACAATGGTTTTAAAGGTAAATTATATATTTCCCCCATTCCTTATTAAAATTTTGGTCTTCCTGATTCTTCTGGTCATTTTTACCAATTCAGCATAGTCCATCAACTTTATCTGCCATTCTTCTATGGTAGGGACTCTTCTTCTTTCCATCTCTGGGCTAGTAAGGTGTGTTTTTTCAGCCTGCACTGAGTGTACCCCATCATAGACGGGGTGCTGATGCCAAGGGATTGTGTTCTCTTGCTACAGTTACAGTGTGGGAGTGAGCTTTAGGGGGATAGGCTTTTAGGGGATGGGCTGACTTTGGTACATTTTCCATTTGCCAAATCTGAGTATTTGGACTAAATAGGCTGGCATTGCTGGCCTGGGCCATTTGTTGTCTTGATTACTTTTGTGCCGCTCTTCTGAACATTTGAACTTTGCCTGATTTCCAGGATAACGAGAAGTTTTATAGCGACACTGCTCAACGCAAGTTGAAGTATGAGGTAAGTTATAGCTTGTCATCTTGAAGAAGTGCTCATCTTAAATTATGGCATGCTCTGTAATTAAATTTCTTTAACATTTTGCAGCATAATTATAATTCTGTATTCCTGCAAGATTAATAGCCAATGGAATAAGGCTTAAAATTAAAGCTTCTGCTCTGGTAAAACTTTGGTTGGTCATAGTTTGTTATTATTATATATATATATTTGACACTGCAACAGTTTAAGCGATCTATAATTTAGAAACAATATTTATATATTTAGGTGTAAGTAATTGGTTGAATACCCTGATATCCTGCAACTTAGATTCAATCAATCAGTCAATCACCTGCTCTGAATTCCAACCTATGTCAATGGTATGAGAGGGCACAGTCTTCTAGTCAGTTGTGCATGGCCCGTATAGTCTGGAAAAATTAAAGTTCACTTTTCCAAATGATCAGTCATAATGCAGAAATACCGCATGCAAACTGTTGCAGGTGCCCAACTTTAGTTTTCACAGTAAGTTTCTTTGCTTCTGGTAATATGCTTTCCTTCCTGTTTTCTGAGCAAAAAGACATGCTTAAATAACAGCTTTTTATCAAAGCTGGTTAGGCGATTTTTATCAAAACATTTGCTTCTTTTGGGGGACTGATAATATAAATATCAGTTTTATTTTTCAAATCGGTAGCTCTGCCATTAGGGATGTGGATCGATTCTTCAATATTTACCTCAGTGAAATGGATACTGTTCAAAATGCAAGATTATGCTAAAGGGAAATTATGGGTTGGAATCACAACTGATCCCACTGATTTAACATAGTGTCAATGCTGTTTAATCCAGAGTTGAACAAAACAATAAAATCCTCATCTGAAAATTTACATGAGAATACATTTTCGGTTAAACACAAGAAGTGCCTTTTTGTGTTTGTTTTTTTGACATTTTAAACAGAAAATACCCCTTTATGGCTTTCTCGCTCTACCTACTAATGACAGCCAATGTTATACAAGTGAAGATACAAGAATAGCAGACATCAGTAAGCAGGACGAAAGCATAGATGCATTCAATCCTCATTGGAGAAGAGTCCCGGAGTTCTGCATGACTCAAAAAACTACAAATAAAAAAAGACAGTTAGGACAAGAATACATCCGCTGGCTGTGCAGTAATGAATGTGACTCGAATCAACCCAAAGTCATAAATAGCAAGAGAACTTGCTCCAAATATTCTGCAGATTTTCATCTTCAGGCTCATGACAGATATGGAATGATTCATTCATCAGAAAGCAAATCTGCATGCTCTCATTTCGACAGCACAGGCTTAGCTACTACAATCTGGGGACCCAGTAGTTTGGGAGCAGAATCTGATCTTGTTGTTGACTGCCGTATTCCTCCCTCAGAACTTTTAGCCTCTGCCAAACATCAGTCCGGAGCTTGCATTTCTCTCTCTCTCAGAGAACACAGTAACCAGATCCCCCAAATTTGTCCCCAGATTCCAAACCAGCAGTTAGATGAGAGAGCTACGAATGCCAGCCACAGACCTCTCCCAGAGTCCCATGTGGGAACAAAGCAGCGTTATGGGCTGGGACATCTCTTCAGCAAATTCTCCAGTATTTATAGTGATAACAACTATCAAGTGTTTAAGAGTAGCTGGTTTTCTAAGCAGATCAAAGGTCTGGCCAGTCTGTGTGACAAAAATGAGACGTGTACACAAATGGTGTCATATGTAAAAGACTTTCCATTTCTTAAAAAAATACAGTTAAATCTTCTTTTAGGTGTGAACAAGAATAGCTTCCATGATGCAAGTATCAGTCCAGGAAGTCCTGTGCAAAAAGATGAAGATATGAAGTTCTTACACTCCGGCATTTCAATTGATATGTGTACAGCAGATCATTCTGAGAGATATACTTACTTTCCCAGAAGGGAAAAACTGGAAACTAGCCTCGTGCTTAAGCAAAATTTTGTGTGCTTTTCAGATGGGCTTCTGAAATTGCAGCTGTGCTCTCAGGATGAACTGTTGCAATATGTGAGCTATATCTTGCCAGAAATTTGTGCCAAACCTGATGAGTTAAAAGGAATCTACTGGATTGCTGTAGGAAACCGTAACAGAACTGGACCAGAGCCTGCATGCTTGCTTTTACTTGGTTCAGTCCTGTATGCCATTACTACATCAGCCAATTCACTGGAGAACAGTCAGGACTCTCTGGAAATTTTTCATGTTTTCCCAATTACTACATTAAGAGAAATCCAAATTGGCTATGCTGGACAGAGCATCAGACTTTTGTGTTCTAATGAAGAAAATATAATGAAAATATTTACCTTTAACAAATATTTCACACAAAGAATTTGCCATGACATACTTAGCATTGTAATATCATCATCTGAGTCTGCTTACTTAAATCACCCACTCCTGAAAGGAGATCTGTTGCACCTTTCACTTGACTGGGCTTCAGCAATCTCCGATTTGGTTTTTGAAAATGGTGTGTGTCTCTCATGCAGTTTTGAGGCCAATTTAGCTGATCTGGTTTACATGTTGCATGGAAACATGGGAATCAATAAGCCCCCTTTAGGAGAAATTCAGATACTGCTGTATACAGCAGTAAAACTAGAGGGCAAAATCCGATCACTAGTCCTTACAAATACTCATGTAGGTCTTGTAGAAGAAGATAGTATCTTCTGCCCAGTTCCTAGCCCTTTACATTCCCTGGCTGACCAATTGCAATTTGACAAAATTCAGCTGCACTGTTTGAGTGAGCTCAAGTGTATAGTTGTCCTGGAGAAAGAAAATCTAATCGAAATTGAGCTTGTATTTTCTCATGCAGGTAAGGTTGGCTGTGATTCATCCCGCAGTTTGGCTTGCATTTCTCAGAGAGAGGCATTTACCCAGCTGAGAACTGTTTCACCCTTTTGTCATGCCCAACCTAGCACTCCACCATATATCTGGAAATTGACTTTCAGTTCAAATGAAGATGCCATTAAGCTAATGCTGCATTTGACAGGACAGTAAATCTGGGTGCTTTTTAGATGTTATGTTCAAAATAATGCAAATCAAATGTGTGTTTTCATATAAATAATCTCTCAGATGAGACACATACATAAGTCTTAGCAAGCAGGGCTGTGTTATGGAAATAGTCATGCAAAAATTTCAGCTCAGAGTTGCTTTACACTACATCCAGGATGTATCTGAAATTTAAACCACAGAGCCTAGGACTTGCCAATCAGAAAGTCGGCGGTTCGAATCCCCACAACGGGGTGAGCTCCCGTTGTTCAGTCCCTGCTCCGGCCAACCTAGCAATTCAAAAGCACGTCAAAGTGCAAGTAGATAAATAGGTACCGCTCCGGCGGGAAGGTAAACGGCGTTTCCGTGCGCTGCTCTGGTTCGCCAGAAGCGGCTTTGTCATGCTGGCCACATGACCCGGAAGCTGTCTGCTCCCTCGGCCTATAAAGCAAGATGAGCGCACAACCCCAGAGTCGGTCACGACTGGACCTAATGATCAGGGGTCCCTTTACCTTATTGGTGTTAAGCATCAGTTTTAAATATTCTTTATGGTAGGAGAGGAAGGCCCTGTTTCGGACAAAAAATATAGGAACTGAGTTTTGGGTATTTCATGTTCATGCACTTGTATCTTCAATTTGGAACACTTTCACATTTGGGAAGGCATGATTTTACATTGGAGGTACAACGACAACCATCCATAGATGTGGCAACTGATCTCTGTATGAACAGGGAAGATTTAATACAACACTAGCAGTCAGAAGTCATGTAAAGATTTGCTTCTCTGCCTTAATCCAAAAATGATTTAATGGAAAGCAACAGCTTGTCTGCGGGTTTAATGCTGATGCAATGATTTCTCCCTTTTGCTCCTCTTGAATAAAACTTTTGCTGCCTTCACCTTCATTGGTACATGATCTGATTGCTAGGGTGTTTTTATTTCTTGTTTCTGTGGACTGCCTTGAAACTGTCAATACATAGCTCACTTATTAGTGTGTAAATGCTGGGATAGTGTGCATATACTGAGACACAAAAATAAAATGAAAAACCACCCAATTCAGATCTCAAACATTACAATCCCCATGCGGAGATGAGTTGCCTTGACAGGGAAAGTAATACGTGAAACTACCATAAGAAACAATTATGATATCTGTCCTGAAACCAGCATTTATTTAAGTATCAAAGAGAAAAGTGTTATGAAATTAATCTTCATGCTATGTCCTCAAATGACACCTTTATGCTCATTACTGCTAAATCTTTCAATAGACAGAGTCATAATATCAATAATAGCCTTAAGGAAAAGTAGGCCCTGCTGGGTTTTCTTCTTTTAAATGGCAAGTTACCATTCTAACACAGCACAAAATTCTTGAGGGAAAACTTCATTTTGTAACTTTTTGCTGTTGCATAAATATGTGGAACTATGACAAATGTGGATACCCACATACTTTCTTTCTTGTTTTTTTTAAAACAACTACTAGGGATGTGGGTGGCGCTGTGGGTTAAACCACAGAGCCTAGGACTTGCCAATCAGAAGGTCGGCGGTTTGAATCCCCGCGACAGGGTGAGCTCCCGTTGCTCGGTCCCTGCTCCTGCCAACCTAGCAGTTCAAAAGCACGTCAGAGTGCAAGTAGATAAATAGGTACCGCTCCGGCGGGAAGGTAAACGGCGTTTCCGTGCGCTGCTCTGGTTTGCCAGAAGCGGCTTTGTCATGCTGGCCACATGACCCAGAAGCTGTACACCGGCTCCCTCTGCCAATAAAGCGAGATGAGCGCTGCAATCCCAGAGTCAGCCACGACTGGACCTAATGGTCAGGGGTCCCTTTACCTTTACTACTACTACTGCTACTACTACTACTTCAGTTTGTAATGGAAGTGAGACTGTTCAGTGTCTTACTGGTTTATTTTCCCTTTTATACAATATTTTCATCCAAATTAGCATACTGCTTTATAAAAGACATCTTCAAGGCATCATGCCGTAAAGAATTTGGATTAAACTTGGATTAAAGGGCATGCTTAAAGACATTGTTGGAGAGCCCCCCCCCATGCCCCCATGCCACAATTCACTCCCATTCAGCAAGATCCCCGGTCCTTCAGTGGAGCATTTTGGAGTTCTTAGAGCCAGTTCCACAGGGAGGAGGGGACCGAAAAGTCAACTTGCATCAGCCCTGTTATGTGCATTTTACTCTGAAACCAGCATCACATCTGCAGGTATATGGCCCAGGAGAGAAATAAAACGAATAGAGGCCAAGGATAGCTAATTTTGGATAGAGTTATCCTACACATCTTTGTTTAAGGAAGTCCCACCAATTCTTTGCAGTTTTGACCCAGATAAGTGTGCATATTATTGCAGCCGTACCGTGTAGAATGATAATGTACTTCCTGCCCTTCCTCTGAGGTTTGGCTTAACCCCCAACTTCCAAGTTTAGATGGGTGGTTATCAAGAAAACAGCCTTTTTTGTGTTGGCACCCTGTTGGTGGACACATTCACGTGGTGCAATTTTCTTTCTCTTAGGTACCAATTAAGTCATATATTTTTTATTTTGTCAAGTATTTGATGTTTTACATTATCTTCCTTTTTTGCGTTGCTTCTATTTTTAATTTTAATGTAGGTTTTTATTTTATATTGGCTAGTTTTTAATTTATGCTTCTGATTTCTCTAATCTTCCTTGTAAACTTTCTGAAGTTCCAAGGCTGTATTTTTAAAATGTGTGCATATGCAGCTTAATTGAATAGTATTCAAAAGATGCCCAAGAGGTGGTTTGGCTTCCTCCTTCAGCACCAGCCTGCCATATCAGCTCCAAAACTGAGGGAGGAGGGAGGCAATATCCCTCCCTCTTACATACATGTTCTGAGATGGTGGTATATAAATTCAAATAATAATACTAATGTGGAAATGCTTTGTTCTTATGCATGCTACAGTGAGGGGGGAAAGTATTTGATCCCCTGCTAAATTTGCCCGTTTGCCCTCTGATGAAGAAATGACCAGTCCACAATTTTAATGGTAGGTTTATTGTAGCGAGAGACAGAATAACGCCAGGAAAACCCCCAGGAACCCAGAAGACAAAAGCAAGAGATTGATGTGCATTAGAATGAGTGAAATAAGTATTTGATCCCCTATCAACTAACCAGATGTCAGGCTACTTGGTATCGTCACCGTATGTAATGAGCTGAGATTAGAAGCACCTGCTGTAAGGGAGAGGTTTTACCTGTAATCCCAGCTCGTTACAGTACCTGTACAAAAGACACCTGTCAAGAGAAGCAATCAATCCAGCAGATTCCAAAGTAGCCACCATGACCAAGACCAAGGGATCAAATACAGTGGTACCTCGGGTTAAGTACTTAATTCGTTCCGGAGGTCCATTCTTAATTTGAAACTGTTCTTAACCTGAAGCATCACTTTAGCTAATGGGGCCTCCTGCTGCCACTGTGCCACCGGAGCACGATTTCTGTTCTCATCCTGAAGCAAAGTTCGTAACCTGAAGCACTATTTCTGGGTTAGCAGAGTCTGTAACCTGAAGCATATGTAACCTGAAGCATATGTAAACCGAGATACCACTGTACTTTCCCCCCTCACTGTATGTATTTATGTGTATGGAACCTGCCCATAAAAGGATATTTATTTCCTGAGCTTTTTCCTCCCAAAATGAGGGTGTTTCTGTTCCTGAATGATAAAAACGTCAATTGCTACAATGATCCATCAAGACACTTGACAATTTTCAAGTAGTCTGTGGGCAGGCAACGATTGGCAACCACTTCCTTAGTCTTTGTGCTACCTTCTTCCCTTGCATGCAGAGAACGGGCAAAGATGGTTTGTCCTTGCCTGCAAGCCAGGGCCACAAGCCAGGTATGCATGCAAGCACAAACCATCGTTGGTTGTTTGGATGGATTTGCAAACTATTAGCCGACACAGACTGGGAATAGAGACTTCTAATCTCTGCATATGAGGGGAGGTAGGAGTTCCTAAGTTGGGGGCTATGCGTGGCTCAAGTAGGGCTCATCATGTTTGATTTAGCTGGAGAAGAGTTGCCTGAATAAGTGATAAAATCCATGTTTCCCACTCATCCCAGTCTAGCTGGCTGATAGTTCTGCCCTCCCTGGTACACTCCTGCCTTATATGAGGCCGTTCATAGACTGGCTCGAACACATAGTTTGTTTTAAGGTGCGATTTAATGTGACTTCCCACCTTGGCCATAGTCTGCACTATTTCTCTGACCCTCTCACGGCACAGGACTCTGCTGTTTTTTATCCCTCCCAGAACACCATTAAAGAGCATGTGGTGCATCTCCCTCCAGTGTTACTCTATATAGGTTTCCTCCTGCTGCTTGTTATTTATCACTGTTTCCTTAAAAACAAACAACCTTGTCGATATAATCTTGCACGGCTGCCATACATTCTGAGTCCATGCAGCTTTGATTTATTTTTAGAGACCCATCCTCAAGACACTACTTCTACAGAACTATCTAACCAATTCTTTTGTTGTTTGCTCCGTTAACATTTCTGTGTGCTGTTATTTTGTCAAGCTTTGCTAAGCCTATGCTTGTAAGATTTTAAGGACTCCTCAAGAGTGAGGTCCGTCCTATACAGAGATGTTCTATAGGTGGTGCCAAGTAAAACCACCGAATTTGTTGTGCGTTTGATCGCTTACATTGTCTAGGGCAGCTACCCAAGTGCTATCTGGAGATAGTGAGAACTTTCAAAACCCACATGGTTTTATGATGAGAAGCACTAAAATTTTCAGTGTCAGTAAGCATAGGCCTTGATTTCATGGCTTAAACTACATCAGTTGATAAAGCTATTGATGCCTGTATGATTTTTAAAAATAGTTTTTTATAATAATAGGAAGTCTTTTTTCGTAATCTTGTACAGATTGCTACTTTCACCATATGCTGAAATATTTTAATAAATATGTTAGTAAAATCATAGAAAAACCAACTGAATGATCAATTTTAAGGAATAGCAAGTTGCCAGCTTTCTTTAAGCTTTCCTTGATGCAGCAAAGGTTACTTTCTTTCTGCTCAGAAAGGCTTGTGACTACGGATTGCATTCTGAGTTTTCCTTCTGTAAATGGAGAGGATCCTACTGGAGGGCAAGGAAAGTAATTTTCACCAATTCCTCCTTTCCTTTCAGGACCCTGCAACACCTCCCACATTGTTCCAGAGGTTCTCAGAACCTCTGAAGGAGATTTTCAGGAGAAAGAGGAATTGTCAGAATTTGTTTCCCCACCTCCTTCCAACAGACAGGCTTTTAGATGTGCTTCTTACGTGATCATAAATGCGGTTATAAAGTTTTATTATCTGTTTTTCATTGTGCTTAAGGTTGCAAAAAGAGTAAGCAACACTTGCAGAGATTATTTCTATTTTCCTCTCTGCCACTGAAAGAACAATTGCAAGAGGATTACCACTTGCTTCTCATAAACCCTCCATTTAATAATAATAACAATCTTACTTTATTTTACTTTTCCGTCAGAAAACGTATTTCTGGCCTTACAGACTGTTGTTCATGAAGTGATGCACGTTTTAATTTGTGCTTCCTGTTTGATATTCATTTGATAGCGAATGATCTGCCGCTCTGTTAAAACAAACCCAGATGACCTAAAGAATCCAGTTAAAATTAGTATTCCACGCTATGTCCTTTGTGGACAAGGGATGGATGAGCACTGTGAATATGAAATAAAGGTAAGAAGTTTAACTTCTTTTTAAAATGAAAGGGGTGTGTGTTAGAGTGGGAGGAGAGAGAACTGCAGGGATTCACGAAGAATCTAAGCTGGATGCATTTATTATAGGAAGCTTAAAACCACGGGCACTCTCTATCGATTTTACTATTATAAAATCAGCTCTGCGTTCTGTTGTCAGTTTGCCCACTGAGTCAATTGTGCAGATGTGGTTCTCTTGCAAATCCTGTATCAATGAATGCATTTATTCCCCATGTACAAGATGAGCCAGTCCCGATAATAATAGCTTGATGGGAGAAAATTGTCCATTGCAGGGAGCCATAGTATCTGTGTTCCTATATACGCTTCATTCATCTTAATTTTGCTATTTTCCTTTTCACCGCTTCATAACAGATATCAGTCCTAGATGAGACGTGGACAGTATTCAGGCGGTACAGTCGGTTTAGGGAAATGCATCAAACATTAAAATTAAAATACCCAGAGGTAAGTTTCTAATTAAATTATATCCACATTTGTATTCATCTTGCCTTTTCTGCTCCAGGAACGCACAATTTATTGTATTTCCACTACAAATGATCCTTTCAAGATCTGCTACCATGATTCAGTCTTTTACTTACATGTTGTTCCTTTTCCTTCTTTTGTCAGAGAAAGTGCTGGAAGGATTTTTGTGCTATCATTTACAAGGCTGTGTGTGTGTGTGTGTGTGTGTGTGTGTGTTTCACTATGAAGCCTACCAAATTTACAGAAGGATTTTGTTGTTTCTTATAATATCACTGAAACAAAAGTTCAAAATAGATATTTGGAGTGTTGGTTCCTTCTGAAATTTTTGAGTGTAGAGGAATTCATGAACATACTGAATCTTTCTCTGCATTACCTTTTTACCGTTTCTCTTGTATTTTCCCAGCGTAATAGTTTTTAATTGTGAAAAATTCTATGTAATTTTCTGGAAACATGCATTTAATATATAAACACAATGATTTGCAACATAAGGATTTGGAAACATCCTCAGTTAAAAAGAAAAAAAAGTGCAGAAGAAAAACCAAGCAGTGGATCATAAAGTGCCTGTAATCCTCTTTATTCCGCAGCTTCTGTTGGTTTCCTAGTAGCTGAGGAAAAACTTGGGGAGATCAGTGCAAGTCATACGATATGATAGTAGCTTTCCCCAGTCAGTGTGAGAATCTTAAAGGGGAAAGGATGGCTGCCTCCAGATGATCATTGTAGAGCTCAAGAGTGAAAAAGGCCACAGTGATGCAATTATGTCCTCTTTTTCAGGACAGGTGTTTTATCCATTAAGAACAATAGTTGCTTGGAGGTAATCTTTCTTTGGACATTTTATTCATAACTCTAAAGAAGTGAACTTCAGAGTATTAGAGGATTACTGCATGATGCTGTATTCAGCTGTCTGCCTCTTCTAGTATTGGTTTATAAATCAGTTGTGCACATTCACCACGGAAGTTCACAAATGTCTTCTGCTCTGGATAATCTAAAGTTACAACAGAAAGCACCTTCTCTCTTCACTACAAAATGACACCCCCCTCCCCTGCCAACAGTGTTTTAATACTGTAATTGATTGAGGTGTCTTTTTGAGTATTTGTTGTTAAATTAGTTAAGAGAAGCAGATCTTAAAGGGAAATGTGCTAATTTAACAGTACAGTGGTACCTCAGTTGTCAAACATAATCCGTTCCGGAATGTTCAAAAACTGAGGCGTAAAGGGCAGTCGGCAAAGTCAATGGAAATAAAAGAAAAACACACAGCGAAAGCTGTTCAACTTCTGAGGCGTGTTTGAAAATGGAAGCAATTACTTCCAGGTTTTCGGCATTCGAAAACCGAAACATTCGGCTTCTGAGATGCTTAAAAACTGAAGTGCCACTGTACTTAAATTCAGTTTCTATATATGCTTCGTTGTAGAAGCTCCCGTGTTTCTGTTGTTGTGTTCCTGGGCACTGACAATTTTCTGAATCCCTGGTTTATGGTATAGAAGTACCTAGTAGTTTAAAAATGCATACAATAAGCTTGCAACATATGAGCATTTAACTTGTGTGCATTCAGCTGTACACACTTGGCAAAAAAAGAACAAAGAAATGGAAAAGTGGGGAAGGCGTCCAGGAAAAAAGACTTTGGCATTCCCACCTGTCACTGAACCCAGTGTGCTTTGACTCTATGAATTTTGGCTTTAGGCACGTCCCCCAGTTCGTAGCCCCAATGTAAGTTGCAGGCTTATTGTATTTGCATATATTTGTAAATGAATATAATGCAGTTTAGATGTCTCTGTGAAATGGTATGCTTCTGTATGTGCACTTACAGTGGTGCCTCGCAAGACGAAAATAATCCGTTCCGCGAGTCTCTTTGTCTTGCGGTTTTTTCGTCTTGCGAAGCAAGCCCATTAGCAGCTTAGCGCTATTAGCAGCTTAGCGGGCTTAGCGGATCAGCTGATTAGCGGCTTAGCGGATCAGCTGTTAAGCGGCTTAGCAGATCAGCTGATTAGCGGCTTAGCGGATCAGCTGATAAGCAGCTTAGCGGATCAGCTGTTAAGCGGCTTAGCGGCTTAGGATCAGCTGATAAGCGGCTTAGCAGCTTGGGGGAAAGGGGGGGAGGGGAAAAAACCCGCAGGAACTCGCAAGACATTTTCGTCTTGCGAAGCAAGCCCATAGGAAATTCGTTTTGCGAAGCACCTCCAAAACGGAAAACCCTTTCGTCTAGCGGGTTTTCCGTCTTGCGAGGCATTCGTCTTGCGGGGCACCACTGTACTTTTTGGTCCAACCCCATGATTACAGAGGTTTTGGGTGAGCTTTAAAATAGCACTCTTGCTATTTAAGTAGAAGAATGGTTAAAGGTCCATAAATTCAAATATCTAATGTCAAAAGGGCGGGGGCAGAATCCCAAATCCTGTGTGCTCATTATTTTAGCAGGGCTCTTTTTCACAATCTTCTAACTCCAGATTTATATTTATTGTACATAGAGAAATGCATGCTTGCTTAATTTATGCAATGTCCTGTAGAGGTGAACTTTATAGCTCATTAGCTGTTCAGTTCTGGGCTACTGCCTCTGTATTCTTAATCTAAAGATGCATTTCATGTTTCTGCCACCACTTTTCCAAAAGAAGTGTATTGAAATATTGATTTATCATGGGAGGTAAAATTCCAACAGTTTATTAAAAGAGAAATGCTGTCATCTTACAGTTTTGAAATTTTGCAGCATATTATTTTGTCGAGTCAGATAAACAAGTTGTTGTTGATGACCACATGAATGCATCCAGTCAAAATGTTGGACGTGCTCACTTCGAGACTAATATGTTGGTGGTGTCAAACACTAAACATTGGGTATTAATTATGCATTTGGTATTAAATCATGCCTAAATGTCTGCTGGCATTTAGAGACTCATTATTTCCTGACCTTGTAGCATGTTAGATTAAAATGGCGCTTCACAACACGGTCCTAATGCTATAAAGAAGCAATGTGCATGTTGACTGCATAGAATCAACACTTGAGGAAAAGTGGACTGCGAATAGAAATGGATAAAATGGAGGGGGGGGAATTAAGCTTTTTGTTGACCCTAAGAATACACACTGAGTCATTCTGTTGTGGTTTGTTATTTATATTTCCAAACAGTAGCAAAGAGCTTATAAATATAATTCGGTTAATGAATTCCACCAATTAATAGCTGAGTACGCTCGGTTATTTTATTCTATTTATTTACAGGGCTGTACATAGTGTATATTTACCAAGCCTCCTCCTCTTCCTTAAGAAACCCTCACTGGATCTAGAAAATCGAAGCCATTACTGATTGGTCACCAACTCCCTCCTTCTGGAGCAAGGTCCTTGAATGAGTGGTCCAGAAATCCAGGCTGAAACAAATTTTCTAGATCCATTTCAAGCTGGGTTCAGGTCCGGCTTGGGTATGGAAACTGCCTTAGTTGCTCTGTAAGAAGTTCTCTGTCAGGAGAGAAACTGGAGACTCATGTCCCTTTTAGCCCTGATCTCTCAGTGGCTTTCAATACCACGACTGTGGCATTTTTATGGAGAGACAGGTGGGTGGCAGGGTCAGCCCAGCCATTGGGTAGGGTGAGGCCGCCGTCTCGGGGCAGAGAAGCGGTACCAATTTCCAGCAAGATCTCGTCAAGATCATGCGAGATCTTGCAGAGCATGAGAGAGCTTGTCTGAAATCAGCACCAATACCCGTGCAGCGAGGCAGGAAGTCACTTTCCATTTCTCCTCAAGTGGCAAAACAGGATGGGGGCCCCTGGGGGGGTGGCATCCCTCAATCGTGTTTCCAGGTCTACTTGGATATTGTTTTCATGAGGTGGTGCTTGGGGACTGATGTTTGGCCCCATGGAGCCTTCAGTTCAATTTTATCTCTCATGCTGCTTAGCATCTATGTCAGGGAAGTGACTAATAAATTTAAATAGTAACAATAATAACAATAAAATTCCAGCTGGTTCAGATTTATTTCTTGCCTTTGCTGCTTGTCTCTCAGTTCCTGATGTTGAAGATCTTCTTGACAATATTTCCCTGGTTTTGGGGTGTATTGCTGCTGTTGGTGATCTGAGCTCTAAAAAGTGCAGAGATACTCAGTGCAGAAGACCTTAGGCTTATCTGAAATTTGCTTGTTATATTTTTGGTTAATCACCTCTTTGTGCAATTTGTATAAACACAGTATAGATTTTCTAAACTTAAATACCATTAAAAATGCCTTGGAGTAAAGCAGAAATTGCACTCCCCGCCCTTTTCCCTTTCTGAAGATCTGCTACTACTCGCACCAGATTTAACTTAAAGGGAGGTTGTTTGTTTGTCTGCAGGTATATTTCTATGTGACAGCTGTTCTTTTAGACCCTGGGGCCTGCTATTAATTCTGAGAAGTCAGAAACACATCCATCTCATCAACACTAAGAATTATTGCTATCCTTTGATGAGTTTTCATTATTAGCATTTCTCAGAGGCAATGGTGGCTGAAATTTACAGCACTGTTTGGTCTCATAAGACAAGAAGGTTTCATAAATGCTGCCAGATGTTACCCAGCTGAGCTTCTGTGCAGTGAGAAAATCATCTTTAGAGGGGACTGTAAAATCATCTTTGGAGGGGCACGCTAATGTGGTTATGGAGATTTTTGTTTCACATAGAAGCCAGAGTGTGAGACCCTGTCAATTTCAGGACTGTGACTAGAATACATAATGATCAGACAAGTCAGAACCTAGTCAATACATTCTTATCAGTTTAGTGGGGGAACCCACTAAAAAGCCAAGGATTGTGCAAGCATAGCCTTACAATAGTTTATGCCTCTAAGACATACAACTCTTTATATGTTCTCCTTTGATAATCACATTTATAAAATCATAAAATACCGTAAAGTTGGAAGGGAACATGAGGATCATTTAGTCCAATCCCCCTGAATATTTTGCCCAATGTGGGGCTCAAACCCACAACTGAGATTAAGAGTCTCATGCGCTACAAACTGAGCCACAAGCAAATGTTTTAAGGTATGAAGAGTGCTAGTATTGGTCCCTGCTTAAATTGTTTTGCTTTTAAAACACTCCTTGGGGCATTAAAGAAAAGAAATGGTACTTCAGCAGCGTTCAATGTGTTAGATCACAAAAGCGCTATTCCAGGCTCTACAAAGATACTTTATTTATTTATTTATTTATTTCTGCATTTGTTTGCATCTTTATTGGTATTTAAAAACCAATAGCGTAAAATAATTGTAGCATTTCCATTGTAAATGGAAAATATAACCTGCACTATTGCATGTAAATACTCAACTGTCCTCTTTAGTTGGCATCCCTGAAAACTGTTTGTGTAGTGCAGTTGATTAGTGCAATTTGAACTAAATGGAATTCAGCGTAAATTAGGTTAAGTGTAAAAATTTGGGAAGGTTTCAGTCCGTCCGCCCCCCCCCCCAAAAAAAAACATTTCTCTATTATTTTGCTCAGATAAATAGTACAATCCAGATAAAGTTAAGCATTCCCTTGCTGCAGGGATGGGAGGAATTTGACCCAGACTAGAGCATGGCAGGAGGGAGATATAACTCCTAAACTCTGGAGAAGCTATTTGCTGATCTGCTGTTCCAGTCCTGATTGGAGTGCCGGCGACAGCTTTTGCAAAAAAAGAAAAAAATGAAAGTATTATTTGTTTGTTTGTTTGTTGAATTTATATACCGCCCTATACCCGAAGGTCACAGAACAAATCAGAATATAAAACCATAGTGTATATAATCAAAATAAAAACAACAACCTCAAAAAACCACCACATTTTAAAAGGGCATAGGATGCCAGTCAAATTGAGAGAAGA